>NW_024366737.1:224577-280909 GCF_014805655.1 Passer montanus
AGGTGTCCCTGCCATGGCAGGGGTGGGATGGGATGGTGCTTCAAGATCCCTTCCAACCCAAACCATAGACAAAAACCCCAAACAACCAATTAAACAAACCAAAATCCCCAAAACCTGTCAGTCATTCTCTTTGCCTTCCATTGTATTTTGAGCAGAGGTTGCCCTCAGCTCCCCACAGGTAGCAGCACCAATATTTTAATTTCAGCTGAAAGAATGGGGAACCCCCCAATATTTCAAAGGGATCAATGTGGGCACCTCTTCCCCTCTGAGAGGGACACACACACCTGAGCATTTCAGGTGTCACATCTGCTCTTCCCAGCCAGAAACATCCGTGTTTGCTTTTCCAGTTCAAGGCTCTGTGCAGCCAACACCCTCCTTTATCCCCTGAAGCTTTTGCAACAGCACCACACAAAACCATAGCAACAAAGCTGGGCAACAAAGCCGGGCACTGCAGCCTCCTCCTGCCTCCCATCTCTCCATCCCTGCAGCAGAGCTTTTCTTGGCAGGACCTCCTTGCTCTCCACCCCTCCCTGACTGGAAGGTGCAGCAAGTTCTCTTCTGCCATGTCCTAAGTGTGATAATTTATTTGTGGGGAGTTTGGAATAAGTTAGAGATGGGATTTTTGGAGTTGGTTTTGATGACATGGTTTATATTTTTTTTAATTTTTTTACGTACGTAGGAAGGGTGAGTTTGGCTTACATTGTTATAATATGGTTTAGAAGGTTATAAGACTTTTAAAGGAATTATGGATTAATAAAACACTGTTAATAAGAATATTTTTGTTTTTTACTTAAACTTTACATATTTTGTCTTATGGATTTAAATTACAGTGTAAACTTTTTTAGCTAAATATGTTATGACACATAAACTTATAGTATTGTATCTTAATCTCTTTGTTTGCTTTTATAACTGCTTTTATTTTTATTTAGTTCTGAATGTTTCTTACATTTCAGATTCCAACACTAAGAGAAAGGATGAGAGAAAATAGCCTCAAATTGCACCAGGGGAGGGGCAGATTTGGGATTAGAAACAATTTTTCCCCTGGCAGAGAGTGGTCAGGCCTTGGAATGAGCTGCCCAGGGAGGTTTAGAGTCACTGGAAAGGTCCAGGAGGAGTCTGGATGTGGCCTTGGGGACAGGGTTTGGGGTGATGCTGGATGCCCATGGAAGTCTCTTGGTCATTCTGGGATTTTCCTTTAGCCACAAAGAACCATCCCAGGTGTCCCTGTCCGGCAGGAATTAAGGACAGGGCACCCTGATGTGGTCTCTGACCTTCAGCCATGGAGTTATTGGGATATTTAGACAGGTTTTCAGCAAATATGGATATTTTGGGGCAGGCTGTCAGGATCTCTCTGGACACAGCCCACACTGCAGCAGATCAGCTGTTCCTGTGATCCTGGGGGAAAAGATGGGCTCCAACAAACCCAGAGGGTCACAACAGCTGATCAAACACTCAATGAAGCCTCAGGGTCTCTCAGGAAACCAAAATGCCCCAAGGGTTGGCCCACTCAGCAGTCAGAGACCCCAAAAGATGCAGGAACTGTTCCATAAGAAAGAAGCAATTCCAAAGGGTTTCCCCGGTTAAAAAGAAAACCCAGCCTGGGCAGGGCAAGGCATCCAAAGTGCAGAGTTTGGTTATTGAGGATGAGGCAGGGAAACAATGGAATGTTGGGAGAAAAAGGGATCAGGTGCACTGAAAACCCCTCTGAAGGGAAATGTCTGGGGGAGATCATCATTAATAACAATTCTCTGCCATTAATAACAATCCTCTGCTGTGCAGAAGAATCACAGAATCAGGGAGGTGGGAAAAGGCCCCCAAACCACGGCACAGGGAAAGCACCAGGGAGGGGCTGGGGCTGGGCCTGGAGGGATTTAGGTTGGATTTCAGGGAAAGATTCTTCCCCAGAGGTTGCTGGCACTGCCCAGGCTGCCCAGGGAATGGGCACGGCCCCGAGGCTGCCAGAGCTCCAGGAGCCTTTGGCCAGCACTGCCAGGGGTGCCCAGGCTGGGATTTGGGGGGTCTGGGCAGGGCAGGGCTGGCACTGGGCGAACCCTTCCCACTCAGCAATTCCATGATTTTTATTATTCCATGAGATCAGGAGCATTTGGCTTGGCATTAGTCTCCATTCCAGACCAATGTTAAGGTTTCCACCTCTCCTGCTCCTCCTCCTGTTCACTCATTCCCACCCTGCCTGTCCCTGACCACCTCCAGACTCAGCAAACCCTGGGCTAAGTGACCTTCAGGGGGACACTGGGCCTGGGATTATTCAGGGAATCTCTGGTTTCAGGAACAGCTGGTAGAAGACAGGGGTTGAGGGAGGGATAAGTTTCACATTATTGGTAGTGATTTCTCAACTTGGGAACTTCCAGGCTCCTTTCTCATTTCCATAGCCAGACAAAAGAGCTCCAAGTGACTTCATCCAGCTGGGAGCAGCCAGGGGATGTCTGTGCACAGCACAGGGAGGTGCCTCTGGGGCTCCTCAGACCACACAGAAACCCTCTGGGGGCAAAGCCAAGGGAACCTGCCAGGAAAAGTGGGGGATCAGGAGGAAATGCTGCCAGCAGCTCATCCCAGTGCTGGGAGGTTTCCTGCTCAGAACATCGCCAGGAGCAAGGAGAGCAGTAACCATGACAATGGTGGGAGCAGCAGGGTTCCCTCAGGAATCAGCATTTTCCACGCCAGGAGCAAATCTCCCTCTCTCCGGGGTGTGCTGTGGATTTGGGGTCACTCCACGCTGCCTTCCTGTCCCTCAAAGATGACATTTCTTAGGCAGGACTGGCTGTAAAATGAAAATATGAGTTTTTGCTCCCAGCCCAAGTGCTTGGGGGGCTTTTTGCACCTCAATCCCACGAAAATATGAGTGTTTGCTCACAGCCCAAGTGCTTGGGGGGCTTTTTGCACCTCAATCCCACTCCTTGTATGTCTCCAGCAGAGCAGGAGCTGCTGCTGATGCTCCTGATGTGGTCTCATTTCCCTGAGGAAACTCCTCAGGTGTCTCAGAGCCTCTCAGAGGTGGCAGCATCTGCTGTTTGCCAGAAACAAATCCAACACTCATTCATTCTCCTTTTTTTCCTCTTTTGGTTTGGTTTTCTGGGTTTTTTTTAGAAAGTTTTTGTCTTTTTCTGCTCCATCTCATGAGTGAGGTGCCCATGGAGCAGAGCTCTGAGGATTTACTTCTGCAGCAAGGGCATGGAAGTGGGGCTCACCTGATCCTGGGGGAGAAAAGGAGAGGAAAGGAGAAGGAAAAAGGAAAAGGAAGTGGGAAAGGAAGTGGGAAAGGGAAAGGGAAAGGAAAGGGAAAGGAAGTGGGAAAGGAAAGGGAAAGGAAAGGGAAAGGGAAAGGGAAAGGGAAGGGAAGGGAAGGGAAGGGAAGGGAAGGGAGGGAAAGGAAAGGAAAGGAAAGAGAAGGAAAGGAAAGGAAAAGAAAATTATTCAAGGAAAGGAAAGGAAAGGAAAGGAAAGGAAAGGAAAGGAAAGGAAAGGAAAGGAAAGGAAAGGAAAGGAAAGGAAAGGAAAGGAAAGGAAAGGAAAGGAAAGGAAATTCCAACTTTGGGTGTTGAGCAGCCAGACTGCTCTCTGCTCACCTCTTGTGTCCAGATCAGCAAAGGAAATTATTGCTCTTATCACTGCTGGTGCTACTGCTTTATTCACAGAAACATGGCATGATTCAGGTGGGAAGGGACCTTAAAGATGATCCCACTCCACTGTCCCAGGTTGTTCCAAACCCCATCCTGCCCTTGGGCACTGCCAGGGATCCAGGGGCAGCCCCAGCTGCTCTGGGCACCCTGTGCCAGCCCTGCCCACCCTCACAGCCAAGAATTCTTCTCTAATAATTCTTAATATTATTATTATTATTATTTTACAGAGCTCATCTTTACTCGTCTGGCTCACCAAAAATGGAGCTGCACCCCTGTTTAACCCCAGGAAAGCTCTTTTCCAATATCTAAACTTGCAGCAATCAGCACAAAGGCTCAGTCCCAGATCCGACAGGATGACTGATGCAAGCTGTCAGCCAATATTTGACTTTCCAGGTGAGATTAGATTTAGCTTTTAATTTAATATAAACATAAGGCGTGCAGTGCAAGGCACTTATTTCACAGGCACCTGCTCCCTGCCTTGTGCAGGCTCCTTAAAGACATCCCTGCTCTTTTGGGGAGTTTCATCCCATTATCCAGGGGAGTTGGAAAATCCTGAGTGTTCTGAATCTCCTTAGGGAAGGACACAGCAAAGGTAAGCTGCTGTTACAAGTCTATTTCCTCTTGAAAAATGCTAGCAATTTTTGATGTAAATCAAGGAGAAAGCAGGTTTTACAGACAGTAAAGGCAGTTTGGATTTATATTTTCTCATTTAGTTTCATTAATTACCTTTATCCCCTGTATTTGAGCATGTGTGAGGGAATAACTGCAGAGGGATCCATGTGCACGTGTACCTGGATCCTTGTGTGCACACAGGGCTGAATTCCTGAATTGGAAAACATCCCAAATTTTTTATTAGCAATGAAAATTCACTGCCTCTTCCCCTTGGATGCAGCCAGCTCCTCGTTCTTGAGGATTGGAGTGGGAACAAAGAGCTTTTGGGGAAAGATTTCCACAGGTTTTAGGGCATGGTTGGCCTGGAGAGCTGAAGGAATTGTTCACATTAAAGTGGGACATCCTGGGGGGGAATGGGATCAGGTGGGAATGGGATCTGTATGAGAATGGGATCAGGTGGGAATGGGATCTGTGTGAGAATGAGATCAGGTGGGAATGGAATCTGTGTGAGAATGGGATCCAGTCGGAATGGGATCAGGTGGGAATGGGATCTGGTGAGAGTTAGGTCTGTGTGGGAATGGGATCAGGTGGAAATGGGATCAGGTGGAAATGGGATCAGGTGAGAATGGGATCTGTGTGGGAATGGGATCAAGTGGGAATGGCTCTGGTGGGAATGGGATCTGGTCAGAATGGGATATGTGTGGGAATGGGATCTGGTAAGAATGGGATCTGATGGGAATAGGATCTGAGTGGGAATGGGATCCGGCTGGGAATGGGATTTGGGTAGGAACAGATCTGGGTGGAAACGGGATCTGGTGGGAATGGGATCCATGTGGAAATAGGATCTTTGTGGGAACGGGATCTGTGTGGGAATGGGATGTGTGTAGGAATGGGATCTATGTGGGAACAGGCTCTGGTGGGAATGAGTTTTGGGTGTGAGTGAGTTTTGGGTGGGAATGGGATCTGATGGGAATAGGCTCTGAGTGGGAAGGAATGCTGGAGGGGGATTGTCCTCCTCTGTGACACACACCTGGTTCATGGGTCTGAGCAGCACTGGGGTCTGAATTTTGGGATAAATGGGATCAAACATGGCTTTGCAGTACCAGGCAGTGTCTCTTCCCCTGTGGGGACTGTCCCAAATGGTCCCTGAGGCCACTCCAGGGATGGAGTCTCAGCCTCCATGTCCCTCCCATGGCGTTGTCTTCTCCTCAGGAGCAATCCTTCTTCCCTTGGAGGTTCCCCTCTGTAGGGAAGGGACAGAGCCACAAACCCTGTGACAGTGCTGTGGAGACCTTCACCAAAGTGTCCCACAGAGAAAAGGGACCTGAGTGGGCTCCAGGATGAGCAGAGGGATGGAGCCGCTCTGCTGGCAGCAAAGGCTGGCACAGCTGGCATTGTTCACCTGCACAGGAGAAGCTTTGGGCTGAGCTCAGGGTGGCCTTGCAGGGCCTGCAGGAGCCCCAGGAAAGCTGGAGAGAGACAATTTCCAGGGGATGCAGGGACAGCACACAGGGAATGGCTTCACACTTAAAAATTACAGGAATAGGTCAGATATTAGGAACAATTTCCTCCCTGGCAGGGTGGGCAGGGGCTGGGATGGAATTGCCAGAGCAGCTGGGGCTGCCCCTGGATCCCTGGCAGTGCCCAAGGCCAGGCTGGGCACTGGGGCTGGAGCAGCCTGGCACAGGGGAAGATGTTCCTGCCCATGGAATGGCACTGGGTGGATTTTAAGGTCCATTCCAACCCAAACCATTCCATGATTCTGAGCAGGACCTCCTTGGGTCTGTGAACCTACTGAACCACTCAGAGATGGGGATTCTCAGCTGAGCTAAAGCTGCACCTTCAAGTGTCAGAAGGTGACTTACTAGATACATGACACTGACAAAATACTCCAAACCAACTCTTTTAATGCAGACAGCTGATTAAAAATAATATTTTCTTGTCTTTAGCAGCATAATTAGCAAGGATGGCCAAGCTGCAGAACTTCACTTGGGCAGTGGAAGATATTTTCAAGGAAACCTTCCTCAATTACATGAACAGCTGGAGGAGGAACATGACAGAAGCAGCGAATAAACTGCAGGCTGAGGTGGCTGCTGAAAACTTTGACTACGTTATCCTCTACCTGATGGTGATGATTGGGATGTTCTTCAGAAGGTGACTGTTACTAGATGATTGACATAACACTGACAAAATACTCCAAACCAACTCTTTTAATGCAGACAGCTGATTAAAAATAATATTTTCTTGTCTTTAGCAGCATAATTAGCAAGGATGGCCAAGCTGCAGAACTTCACTTGGGCAGTGGAAGATATTTTCAAGGAAACCTTCCTCAATTACATGAACAGCTGGAGGAGGAACATGACAGAAGCAGCGAATAAACTGCAGGCTGAGGTGGCTGCTGAAAACTTTGACTACGTTATCCTCTACCTGATGGTGATGATTGGGATGTTCTCCTTCATCATTGTGGCCATCCTGGTGAGCACTGTGAAATCCAAGAGGAGGGAGCACTCCAATGATCCCTACCACCAGTACATCGTGGAGGACTGGGGGGAGAAGTACAAGAACCAGGTCCTGAACCCAGATGATCTCAAGTGTGTGATCCATGAAAACCTGGGAGCAAGGGATAAAACAAGCCCAGAGTCACCTTGACTTTCTGGAACGCCAGCAGTGAGGGATTCATGGAGTCACACAGAGGGAATTCACTGGAATTCCAAAGAGCTGTGGGAGTGTTGATTAAATTTACACACAGGTCAATGGATAATGGAGTCCTGAGGAAATCAATGTCATGGTTCCTGTGAGGATCTTGGGAAAGTGCAAGAAAAATCTGTGATTGTGCTTCCCTTTGATAGCTTGTCCTTTGGGAAAATAAAGCCATGACAGGGAAAACTTGATTTTTTGAGCATTTTTTAAATCCACAAGCAGATCTGGATGTTTCCAGATATTCCACCTCAGAATAACCGTGAATTAGTGCTGGTCAAAAGTGCCAATTTATATCCAAACAGTGTGACTTAAAACCACTTTAAAAATAACCTGAAAATGTCCAGTGAAATCTCCCATCTCCACGCATTGACTGAGGAAGCAATTAGGGAATGAATCACAGGAGAGACCTGATACCTGCACACACTCACTCCCCACTCCTTTTTAGTGATCTGATTCCTATTTTTGCTGGTGTTAAATAATAAATGACAAAGGGCTTCTTTTCTTTGGGAGCCTTTGGCTTGTCTTGACCACAGGTTTTGAGATTTGAACTGATACCATCACACTCCAGAAGTGCTGGAGGTGCAAAACCAGCAGGCTGAAGGAAGGGATTGTCTTCTACTCTGTTCATGTGAGACCCGGCCTGCAGAACTGCCCTGGATCAACACCAGAAAAAGGAGATGCTGGAGAGTCCAGAGGAGAACACAGAGCTGTTTCAGAGCCCCTCTGCTCTGAGCCAGGCTGGGAGAGCTGGGGGTGCTCACCTGGAGAGGAGAAGCTCCAGGGAGAGCTCAGAGCCCCTGGCAGGGCCTGAAGGGGCTCCAGGAGAGCTGCAGAGGGACTTCTCACAGAGTAATGTATTGATAGGACAAAGGGAAATGGCCTTAAATTGCAGCTGGGCAGGTTTACATCAGATGTTAAGAAGAAATTCTTTAGTATGAGGGTGGTGAGGCGCTGACACAGGCTGCCCGGACAAGCTGTGGACTCCACATTCCCAGAAATGTTTAAGGCCAGGCTGGACAGGGCTCGGGGGTCTCCGGGACCTCGCCGCGGTGCTTTCGGGAGCTGCTTTAGGGCAGAACTGTTAATTTTGGCCGAGCCCCGCCATGCCCGGCGCCGCAGCCGAGCGGGCGGAGCGGCCCCGGCCGGGCCGGCGCTGCCGCTGCCGGGAGCTCCGTGCGGGAGCGCCGCCCCCGCTGCCATGGCCGCCCGCAGGTACGACCGGCCCGGGCCCCTTCCTCCTTCCTTTCCTCCCTCCCTTCCTTCCCCTCACGGCCCCGCGGGGCTCCGGCGGACCCCGGCCCGCATGGCCGAGCGCTCCGCTCCCGCAGCTCGGCCGGGCCGGGCCCGCTGCCTGCCCGGCCTGCCGCTGCTCCTTCTCCACCCCCTCCTTGCTCTCCAGGCCTCGTCCCTTCTCTCCAAGCCCTCTCCGGTCTAATCCACCCTCCCTTCCCTCTCTCCAGTTCCTTCCGTGTTGCTGATCCCGCTTTCCTCCGTCTCCAGCTCCTCTTTGCTCTCCACCCCCCCTTGCTCAGTTTCCCCTCTGTTGTTCTCCGGCCTCTTCCTTTCTCTCCAGCCCCCTTACTCGATATCCCCCGTTCTCTCCTTGTTCACCAGCTCCCTTTCCTGGTTCTCCATCGCCTTCCTTCCTCTCCAGGCCTTCCATTCTTGTTCTCCACTCCCTGCCTTTCCCTCCAGCCCCCCCCTCCTTATTGTCCCCCTACTCTCCAGCACCCATTTCTTGTTCTCCAGCCCTTGTTCCTTGTTCTCCAGTACCCTCTCCTTTCTCTTCAGCCCCCCATCCTTATTCTCCCCCTACTCTCCAGCACCCATTTCTTGTTCTCCATCCCCATTCCTTGTTCTCCAGTATCCCCTCTTTCTCTTCAGCCCCCTTTCCTTGCTCTACATCCCCTTTCCTTGTTCTGCACCCCCTGATTTTCTTGCTTTCCACCCTCCCTCCTTGTTCCCCAGCCCCTTCCTTCTTCTCCAGCCCAGGACAGAGCTGGGCAGGGATCCAGGGGCAGCCCCAGATGCTCTGGGAATTCCATCCCAGTCCCTGCCGGAGAACAGTCCCTAATTCCCAAGATCCCATCCAGCCCTGCCCTCTGACAGTTTGAAACCATTGCTCCTTGTCTTGGCATTCTCTGCCCACATAAAAAAGGAACAGTCCCTAATTCCCCAGATCCCATCCAGCCCTGCTCTCTGACAGTTTGAAACCATTGCTCCTTGTCTTGGCATTCTCTGCCCACATAAAAAATCCCTCTCCCTCCTTTTTAGCACTGGAAGGGGCTCTAAGGTCTCCCTGGAATTGTCCCTTCTCCAGGCTGGACAATCCCAGTTCTCCAGCCTGTTTCCAGAGCTGAGGGCCTCCAATTTTGGGATCATCTTTGTGATCCCTGGTGATGCCATGGTGGAAGAGTCTGATGTGCCCCTGGCATTTCAGGGTTTGTTTTGATTTTAATCCATCCAGTGTAAACAAAACATCCCATCTGCTCTGTTCCTGTTTTCCAGAGTTTGGAGTATGTGAGGAGCTGCCAGAGGAATCACTCATCTTTTAATTTCTGCTTCATCAGGTAGGAAGATCTGATGTTTTTTTAATTTTTTTTTGATGTTGGAACCTTGAGTCGACCCAGAATCAGAATGAGGTTTGGGTTGGAAAGAACCTTAAAGATCATGTCATTCCAAGGCCTGCCATGAGCAGGGACACTTCCCAGGTTGCTCAGAGTCCCATCCAGCCTGGCCTTGGTGAGTGACACCCCTTTTCTAGCTCAGAAAAGTCACATTTAAGTGCACTCAGATAACTCAGTAGCTCGGTGCTTTCCGAGGCCTGGTGGCTGGAGCTGTTCAGCAATCCCCACAGGAATATCTCCAGCCCCATTTTGTGGGAATGGTGGAGCTCCTGGCAGGCAGGGCGGGATGTGCAGCCTGCCAGGACACCTCTGGGGGGTGTGGATGCTGTGGCTGTTCTCTGGATGTTCTGTGGTGCCTCGGGGCTGTCCCTGCTCTGCAGACAATGCCCTGAGAGCCTGGGCTGGGCTGTGCTTCCTGGGGAGGGCTGGAGCAGCAATCCAGGCTGGCATTCAGTTCCCTGCTCCACCACAGGCTCCCACGTGCCTGGAGCTGTCTGTGGGGCTGTGTTACACAAGACAGAGATCCTGGGGCTGGAATCAGGGCTAATCCCAAGCTCTGGGATGTGGTGCACACTCCCTGAGGGACACAACCTCTGGAATGAGCCTGCTGTGCCTGCAGAGGATCCCAGAGGGTTTGGGGTTTGCAGGGAATTGCTGGCACAGCCCTGAGGTGGGATCTGGCCAGACCCTCTCCTCTTTCCCATCTGCAGGAGCCTGATCTGCTTCACCAGACAGAATTCCCTGGGACAAGGCTGCACACAGAGCCCAGAATTCTAAAATCCCATGGTTTGGGTTGGGAGAGACCTTAAAATTCATCCAGTGCCGTGGGCAGGGACACCTCCCACTGTGCCAGGCTCCAAACTCCAAACCCCTGGGGCACTGCCAGGGCTGGGGCAGCCACTGTGGCATGGCTCTGCTCATGACCAGATCCCATTTGGAAAGGAATAAATCTCCAAAGGGACCTGGCAGTGAGCAGGCAGTGCTGGCAGTGCAGTCCCAGGAATCCCTGGCAGAGCCTGGTGCTGTTTTCCCAGCTGTGGAACATCTGTCAGGGAATGGCAGAGCCTGCTGCTGTGTTATCCCAGCTCCTGGAGCATCTCTCAGGGAATGGCAGAGGCTGCCCCTGTCCCTCCTCCCGTGGCTGCACTCCAGAGCTCCTTGCAGGTGAGGGGAGGGAGCCGTGCCCTTGTGTGGGGCCCAGGCCCTGTGTTTGCCTGCCTTTCCCTGGGCAGGGAACAATGCCTGCCTGTGGATGTGTTCCCTGCTCCTTTCTGTGCCTTATCTCCTGGGGAAAGGCAAACACACCATTCCAGCTGTTGATTTAAGATATGCCAGCCTTGAAAAAGCAGTGTTGGAGCTTTCTGCTCTTGCACTGGTGACCTCAGTGCTCATAAATGGTGTTTTTTAAGTGTGAAGGGAATGGTTTGGATTGGAAGGGATATCAAAGCCCATCCAGCCTCCATGGGCAGGGACACCTTGCACTAATTCCAGGCTGCTCCAGGCCCAGTGTCCAACCTGGCCTTGGACTCTGCCAGGGATCCAGGGACAATTTCCTTGGAAGTGTAGCAGCACTGACTCTGTTCACAACCTCCCTGACATTGTCCCAGCAGGAGAAGGAGCTGCACAGTCAGGATCAGCACAGGAACAGTGACTGATGAGCAGGAGTTTGGTGGTGGCTGCCACTCCAGGGCTTTGGTACAGCTGGGTCTTGGTCACTCTGGAGGAGTGGGAATGATTCCAGAGGGGTCTCAGCAGGGTGAGAGGGAAAAGGAGAGGAGAGGATGCTCTGGCTGGAGAAATTAGAAAATCTGCCCAGAAACTGAGCAGGACAGGAGCTGCAAGAACATGGAATTTCTGCAGGGAGCTCAGCAGCTGCTCTCTGGTGTGGTGCTTTTCATGGCACTGGAGTGTTCTCTCCTGCTTTTCCATGGACAGGAAAGGCCTTCAGGGGTTAATTTGGATTCCAGCAGCTGAGCAGAGAGCCCAGGGCAGTGCTGTGTGTGCTGCAGGCTTTTCATCCCAGGAATTCAGCTCTGGAATGGTTGGTGACCACTCAGGGCTTCAGGGAGTGCTTGCTTTGCTAATTTCTATATTTACAAATTCTTAGCATGGAGAATTAAATTAATCAACCACAGAGGACTGAGAAATTAGAGGATTAATTCAATGTTCAGGCTCCAAACAGAGCAGGTGGGCTTGGAAACCCTCAAAGAAGCCTCAGGGCAGCTCCTGAGTGTCCTCAGCCCCAGCAGAGGCAGGCAGGGGCAGCACACACAGCTCCAGCTTCCAAAGGCAGCCGTGCTCTCCATGTTTTCCATGGGGCAGCTGTCAGGGTGTGCAATTCCAGCCCCAGCACCTGCTCTGGGCTGTCAAAGCCCTGTCCTGCTCCTGTCACTGAGCCCCAGAAAGGCCCTGAGGTCACTGGGGATTGCTGGGGATGAGCCTCTCCCAGGGCAGGGGGGGCTAATTAGCAGCTTGCCTAATTCTCTTTGAATTTCTACTTCTCCAGGAGTTCATTCTGCTTTGAATTTCTACTTCTCCAGGAGTTCATTCTGCTTTGAATTTCTATTTCTCCAAGAGTTCATTCTGCTTTGAATTTCCATTTCTCCAAGAGTTCATTCTGCTTTGAATTTCTATTTCTCCAAGAGTTCATTCTGCTTTGAATTTCCATTTTTCCAAGAGTTCATTCTGCTTTGTTTTCCATTTCTCCAAGAGTTCATTCTGCTTTGAATTTCCATTTTTCCAAGAGTTCATTCTGCTTTGTTTTCCATTTCTCCAAGAGCTCATTCTGCTTTGTTTTCCATGTCTCCAAGATGCTCCTGCCCTGCCCTGTGCCTCCAGGAGTGTGACCCCCCCCAGTCCTGGGACACCCCACAGCTGAGATGGTGGCCTTTAACTGGAAGGTGAGGCTGGGGCAGGTTCCCCAAGCAGGGAAGGCTGCTCTTTCCATGTGGGATGTGTTGGGTGGGTTCTGATGGTTCCTTTCCCAGGGGAGGGTTGTTTAACCCCCACACCCTCAGGGACAGGGGATTTCTTCTTGTCTTTCCTTGCCAGATGTGCTTGCCCCAGGATTTGCTGTTGGGGCCTCCCAGGTTAGACCTGAGCTCTGCTCAGCCCTGCTGCTCCTGCCTTTCCTCTTTCCAGGTTATTCTCTGGCTGCTCTTCCCTCAGCTGCTTTTGTTACTGGAGGGGATTTCTCCACTGGGTTTTGGGGGTTTTGGGGTTTTGGGGTCATTGTGTCAGGCACCACAGTGTTGGAGCAGGTCCCTCCTGCATGGAGCTGCTGCAGAGAGCCCAGAGGAGGCTCCAGGATGAGCAGAGGGATGGAGCAGCTCTGCTCGCCGCAAAGGCTGGCACAGCTGGCATTGTTCACCTGCACAGGAGAAGCTTTGGGCTGAGCTCAGGGTGGCCTTGCAGGGCCTGCAGGAGCCCCAGGAAAGCTGGAGAGAGACAATTTCCAGGGGATGCAGGGACAGCACACAGGGAATGGCTTCCCACTGAAAAATTACAGGGTCAGATCAGATATTAGGAACAATTTCCTCCCTGGCAGGGTGGGCAGGGGCTGGGATGGAATTGCCAGAGCAGCTGGGGCTGCCCCTGGATCCCTGGCAGTGCCCAAGGCCAGGCTGGACACTGGGGCTGGAGCAGCCTGGCACAGTGGGACTGGGTGAGGTTTGAAATCCCTTCCAGCCCAAACTGTTCCATGACTGTATAATTAACAATTTGAGCTCATTAAATCAAATTTCCCCCCAGCCCTGCCTCCCCTGCCCTGGTGCTGCAGAGCTGTGGGTTCAGAGCTGCTGCCTCTGTGATTGTGGGGAGATTGGCAGAGCCTGGTGCTGTTTTTCCAAGCTCCCTGCTGGTGTAGGAACACCTAAATTCAGAGCTTTGATGTGTCCTGACAGCTTTGGGAGATCCCGAGGGACAGGGTGAATTCCAAGTTCACAGAGTTACCACAGAACCTTGGAATATCCTGGTGGGAAGGGAGCCCCAGGGATCACCCATCCCTGGGGCCTGCTCAGTGCCCACCACCCATTTCCACTGGATTTTCCTCTCCAAGTCCATGTTTTTATAGAATTGAAACACTCTGTGCAATTCCAGGCATTCAAAACTGGGACAGCAATCCTTGGATTTGTCCCTTTTCTGCCAGTTTAAAGGTATTTATCTGCACCTTCCATATCTGAACAGGTTCATTACAAAATTGCTGTGAATTAAGATTTCCTGGAGTGTTTTTGGGGATCCCATCTGAGAGCTGATCCCAAGGGACCCATCACTTGTGAGGATTCTTCAGCAGCATTTCCACTTTCACAGTTTCCCTAAAATACTCAGCTCTTCCCTTTTTTCAGCTCCAGATGGTGCAAATATTGCTGGAAAATGAGCAAAAGGAGTTCAGCACTTGAGGGAAGGGGATTTTTCTTTGGCTTTGTTGCTCTGCCTGGTTTAATTTCCCACAGAAATAAAAACCATGGTGAGAGAGGAGCATTACTGTTGGAATAGAAGATGCAGAACATCCCTATAAATTCATTTTTAATTGCCCAAGAGTTCCAGAAGTGCCTAAACAGATTCTTTGGCATTCCAGGCTCTGGAGAACTTCCCACTGCTGATGTACATTTTGGCAGCTAAAACATTGATCCTTTGCTTGGCCTTTGCTGGAGTCAAAATGTACCAGAGCAAGAAAATTGAGCAGAAACTGAAGAGGGAACGTGAGGAGAAACTGAAAGCAGAAGGAGAGAAGAAGGATGAGTGAAGAGTGCCTCAGGTATGGAACTGATCCCAGTTCCTGGGCTTGGACAATCATTGCTAATCCCACTGGGATTGATTTGGATTTTGGATCCCAAAATGAGCTCTTGGAATAATTGGGATGTTTCAGGGGATTTTCTCCCTCATTCTTTGTTGGATTTGCATGAGCCACTGTCCTGTTTGAGATGTTTTAGCACAATATTCCCTGTGCCTGATGCACAAAGAGGGGGATAAATTGGGAATAACTGCAGGGGAGCAGCCAGGCAGGATGCTGCAATCAGAGCTCTGGGCCTGAAGTCACAAAATAAAGAGAGAAAATAATCAGCCTTTCTAGAGGAGTGAAATCATCAACAGCTTGGGGGTGGTTTAGCTGGAAAGGGAAAATTCCACACCTGGAATTCCCAAAGGGACAGGTTCTGCCGTGGAACATCCACCATGCAGAACTCCCTGAGAAAAATGCACATTTTTCCTGCTTGAAAGAGCAAAATGAACATGACAAAATTCCCTAAATTTGGGATTTTCATTCTGAAATTCCTGAGCTCCTCCCCTCTGTTTCCAAAGCTGAAGCAATCCCTGCATTCTTGGAGCAAATCCATGAGCAGAATGAGTCCTGCCTGGTGCTTGGATTCTATTCCCTGCCTTGCTTGTCATTTTTGGAGCACTTTGCTTCACTTCTCCCTGTTCTGCAGCAAAAAGGGAATTCTATTCCTGCCTGCCCTTTGGAAGCTCAGTGGGAGTTTGTCATGTTGCTCTTTATTGAAATAAAATCTTATTTCCCTTTCTGAGGTCATCCCCTCCCATCTAAAGACACTTAAAATCTTTCCTAGATTTTATTTCCACCCTGTCACTGTTTTATTCCTTTTATTCCCAAGGATTGGGAATTGTGCCTAAAAATGAGGCCCTGGGAATAACCATGGGAACAAATTGTTTTTCTATTTACACACACACAAAAAAAAAACCCCAAAACAAAAACCAAAAAACAAAACAAAACCCCAAAAACACCAAACAAAACCCCAAAAAAACAAAACCAAAGGGGTTTTTTTCAGTCTCCTGCTTCCAGCAGATTCAGGACTTGGCTTTGGGGCAGATTTTGGGCACTTCCCTGGAAAAGGGAAGGTTGGGCAGAGCTTGGAGCAGCCTGGCACAGTGGGAGGTGTCCCTGCCCTGGCAGGGATGGATGGGATGAGATTTAAGATCCCTCTAACCCAAACCAGGCTGGGATTTTGGGGTTCTGTGCAGTGTTATCCCAGGGAATTCTGTTTGGCAAACCCCACAGCTCCAGGGATTTCTGCCCCAAAACCTCAGTGCCACCACCCTTGGTGTTCAAACCTCTCTGATCCCACAGAAATTCTCTTCCCAGTCCCCAGAGCTGCCCAGCAGAGGCTCTGTCCCTCCTGAATTCTGGGATTCAGAGGGAGCAATTCCCCCATGGAGCTGGGAACAGCCCCAGAGGTGCCCCGTGCCCAAATCTCCCTCTTGTTCCTGCTCTTCTCACTGCTCTGTCCCCACCCTGCAGGTTCCTGACACTTGGAATCCCTTCCCAGGAGGATGAAGCCTTCCTGGAAAAGAAGGATGGGTAACCTCAGAGTGACACTTAAATTATCTCTGTTTTTATATGTACAGCAAAGCAGCTGAGCCTCTATTTATGCAATAAAAAAAGTCTTTGTTTAAAAAATAAACGTGGGTGCTGCTTCCTCAAAGGACTGGAGCTGTAGGGGAGGCACTTGGGAAAGATCAGCTGCAGGGAGGGGGCTGGGATGGAAGAGGGAAAAATGGAGGAGAAAATGCTCTGGATGCATCCTGGGAGGCTCATGGAGAGGCAGAAGGAAGTGGAGAGGGCTCAGAGCAGCTTTTGCAGCTGCTTCCTGCTGGGGCCTGCATGGAATCAGGTGGAAAATCCCAGGAGAGCAGCAGCTCCGAGCACTTCGTGTATCCAGGACTTCTTGGGGTCCATGGAGATCACAGAAGGAGTTTTCATGGCAGGAGGTTTATCCTCAGAAATCTCTTTGGTTCCCTGTTCTCTGCTCAGCCTGGGGGCTGCTGTTCCTGCCTCTGCAGTGGCACCAAATCCTGGAGAGCTTGGGCATGGAATCCTGGAATGGTTTGGGTTGGAAGAGACCTAAAATCACCTAAAATCACCTTGTTCCACCCCTGCCATGGCAGGGACACCTTCCCCTGTGCCAGGCTGCTCCAGCCCCAGTGCCCAGCCTGGCCTTGGGCACTGCCAGGGATCCAGGGGCAGCCCCAGCTGCTCTGGGCACCCTGTGCCAGCCCTGCCCACCCTGCCAGGGAACAATTCCTCATTGCCAAGATCCCATCCATTGCTGCCCTCTGGCACTGGCAGCCATTCCCTGGGTGCTGTCCCTGCAGCCCTTGTCCCCAGTCCCTCTGCAGCTCTCCTGGAGCCCCTTCAGGCTCTGCCAGGGGCTCTGAGCTCTCCCTGGAGCTTTTCCTTCTCCTGGACACTCCCAGCTCTCCCAAACTGGCTCAGAGCAGATTTAGGTTCATCAACAGAGAAATACAGAACCAGCAATAAAGGCTCAGGTGTGGCAGTGCCTCAGGTGCCTTCACATCCCCATTTCCATTCCAAAGCACTTCCTACGCCCTTCTGGGAGTTAAGGAGAAGCAGAATTTTTGCAGTGCAGTGGGGAGAGGAGGGAAGAGAAGGCTGGAGAGCCCTTGGAGGAGCCCAGAGCACAGGGGATGCTCAGGGAGCACCCTGGAAGTGCAGGGTTGTTCAAATCTCCCTTTTGCTGCTGTCTCCTTGGAGACTGGAGAACAAAAGCAGTGCAGGAAGCCATTCCCAGCACAGAGAAATGTCCTGCTGTGCTGGATCCTACAGAAATACCCTGCTCCAGCAGCCTCGGGGTGCCAGGCTCAGGAATGCCCAGAATCCCAGGGAATCCAGCAGTTCCCCTCTGCTCCCTGCACTCACCTGAGCATGCCAAGGTGACCTGGGGGGGATTGAATCCAGTTCCTGTGCTGGCAGTGAGCACAGCCTGGTGCCCATCCCCTGAGGGAACACAGGAATTCTGCTGGAGCCATCCCCCAAACCTCCCCAGGGAATTGTCAGCTCTGGTGACACCAGTGGCTTGGCTCTGTGCACTCACTGCTTGGTTTTGGATATGAACCCAAATCTGGAGTTTTTAGGCTGTTCAGAGTAGATTTTTCTAGAAAAAATATTAATAATAGTGATGAGGAATTTTTTTAGCTTTTCAACTGCTGCTTTGTGAGCAGAAATCACAATATCCATTTACCACCAAAGCCACTGGGCACCATTTAGCACCCAAAGCAATCAAGCCTGGCTTAAAATCATCCCTGCCAAAGATGTGCATGAAGGGAATTAATGGAATTAATGCTCTATTTTTGTCCCTGAATATGGGGGAAGAAGCAGTGAGGAGTCTCCTCAGAAATGCTGCAGATTCCTGCACATTCCTGCCTCTGCAGCCAAATCAGACAAATCTTTGCAGGTAAAGGACTTCAAACCTGCTCCAGCCTGATTTTTGGAATCCCAGAGTGGTTTGGGGTGGAACTATCCCATCCATCCCTGCCTTCCTCCTGCTTGAAGCCATTCCTAAATTTCAGTGTAGCATCAGAGCTTGGGATAAGAGAAGGTCTTGTTCACTCCTCTCCCTTCCCAAACTGAGCCATGGCTGTTCCAGTCCTGTCCCTCTGTCCCTTCCCAAACTGAGCCATGGCTGTTCCCTGTCCCTCATCTCTTCCCAAACTGAGCCATGGCTGTTCCCTGTCCCTCATCTCTTCCCAAACTGAGCCATGGCTGTTCCCTGCTGTTCCATGGGGAATTTGAGCCGTGCTCTCTCACCTTCCAGGTGATTTCACCTTTGGGAGTCCCTTGTGCCACAGCTCGAGCAGGAAAAATCTGCTGACACTGGGGGGAGACAGCAGCTCAGCTTTGCTGCAGTTTTTCCTTCAGAGACCAGCTAGGGGCCTGGAATTCTGAAAGAATCCCAGAATTTCAGGATCCCTGAGGCTGGAAAAGCCCTGCCAGCCCAGGCAGTGCCAGCTGTGCCCCCTGCCCACCTTGTCCCCAGCCCAGAGCACTCAGTGCCACCTCCAGGCCTTCCTTGGACACAGAAAGGTTTTTATGGTAAAAAATACATTTAAAAGAGGAAAAGAGAATTCAGTTCAGTTTCATTTCTGAGGGAGAGGAGGCAGCAAGGATAGAGGGCCATGGAGTGCTTGGTGTGTCCCAGAATCACCAAGGTGGGAAGAGCCCTCCAGGATCATCCAGTGCCACCATCACCACAAACTCTGTCCCCAAGTGCCACTTCAACACCAGAGGATCTGCTCAGGAATCTCTTGGAAATATTCCCATCCCAAAAAACGAGCCAGGTCACTGTGGTGCCTACAGAGCACAGGGTCTCTCCTCCTCCCCAATTCCATAAAATTCCTCTTTTCCAAAGCAGGGTTCAGGCTGTACCTCCCTTGCACAGGTCTGTGTTTCTGATATTGTCACTGTCACCAGTGCCAAGTGTTGGAGACACAAAATAAAAGGCTTAAAATTCAAAACTGGCTTCTAAACTTCCTGTGTTTGCAGCTTTAGGGTTGCTTTTATTCACATGAAGGCTGTGTGGGTTTAAACAAAAGCTGCAATCCCTGTGGAGTGATCAGGAAAGGAGCTGTTAAGGGATTTTTAGGGAAACAAACCAAACTCTCCCAGGTTCTGAGGTGACTCAGGCTGCTGGAATAGGGAGCTCACAGCTCTGGGCTTTCTGAGGTCCTTAAAATGAAAAGATGAACCTTCAACAGGACAGTTTTGTCATTAACCTTTAGCTGAGATGAGCTCAGCTTAATTTTAGTCCCACTGAAAGCTTTTAGTCTGAGACTTCTGCCAGAATCACCTCAGGCTGGAGAGAGGCAGAGCTCCCTGAGCACATCCCAGGGGATCCAACTTCCAAACAGGGATCCCAACATTTCCTTCCCTGCTTTTCCTCTTGGGAATCAGCAATTCCTGCCCTGGCTTTTTCCTGCCCTGCAAATGTTCTGGGTGGGGGAGAATCCTTCACAGTTCCCTGGGATCCCAGCTCCAGTCTCGGCAGGATTGCTTCCAAGGATGCAGCAACTTGTTGCATCCTCTAATTACAGCACACATGACATAGTTAATTAGTTAATGTTTATTAACTATTATTCACCTCAGCCTTCAAGGCTAATGGGGAGCTGATGGACCTCACATGAGGGAGTTGGGATATCCTGAGTGGGAAGGACCCACAGGGATCATCCAGTCCCACCCCTGGCCCTGCCCAGACCCCCCAACAATCCCAGTTTTTCCCTGGGAATGTTGTCCCAACTCTCCTGCAGCTCTGTCCAGCACTGGTGACCCAAAGAGATTGAGGACTTTGCTTCTTCCTCTTCCATTCATTCCCACATCCTGGCTTGGACAATTTTTAAGACAAGGCAGGATGCAAGAGGAACTCTTTCATCAAATTCCTGATGGGTTTTTGGGGAGCAGATGCCAGTGGGAAACATCTCAGGATCATCCACACACACACAGAGATTCTTTCTTGCAAAGCTCTGCCTTGGAGCTGAATGGAGATGTGAAAAACAAATATTAAAAAAAAGCAAAGAGGTGGATTTATCTCAAATCACATCTGAGATGTGAACATGGCTTAAATCTTCACTCTGCTGGAGCTTGCTGAGCACCCAGCAGTGCTGACCTTGGTGGGACTGAACCATGGAATTCCTGAGTGGGAATAAGGGAATAAACCCACAGGGATCAGAAAGGAGCCTGGAAGTTCCCAAGTTGAGAAATCACTACGAAAAATGAGAAATTTATCCCTCCCTCAACCCCCCTCTTCTACCAGCTGTTCCTGAAACCAGAGATTCCCTGAATAATTGGATCCTGCAGGCTGCCCCAAAATATCCATATCTGCTAAAAACCTGTCTAAATATCCCAGTAACTCCATGGCTGAAGGTCAGAGACCACATCAGGGTGCCCTGTCTTTAATTCCTGCTGGAGCTGCCCTGGCCCAGCCCCAGCTGCTCCCTGGGTGCTGTCCCTGTGCCAGGAGCAGAGGTTGGAGCTGCAGCCCCTCAGGGTCTCCCTCAGGCTCCTCCAGCTGCACATTTCAGCTGCTCCTTGTGTGACCTTTCCCCATGCTCTGGGCTCTCTCTGAGCTTTGGCTCTTACACTGCAGCTCCACATGGAAAACAGCCCAATGTCCCACCCATGAGTGTGTGGGGACAGCTCAGGTAAAATTTCCACAGCCTGAGTTGATCTTTTTCCCCTGGATTTGATCCAAGGACCTTATTTTGGCTCTGAGTGACCGAGGACTGGGAGGTGGCACAACCCAAGTCCCTGCCCAGCTTGGCTTTGGCTTTGAAGCTGCTTTGTCTTGGCTGCTGGAGCAATTCCAGCGTGTCTGGGCTCAGCTGGACCTCGCCTGGCTCACGTGTGGAGCACTTTGGGACAATCCCAGCTGATATCAGGAATTCTGGCAGCTGCCCCAGGTTGTCCCATGGCAATGAGCTCCTTGTGTGCTCCTGCAGAGGGAAAGTTTGTTTGGGCACAAAGGAGCCATCAGGCTTTTATCCGTGTGGATTTCCAGCTGGCAGCCATTCCTGCTGGATCAGAGGGAGCTGCTGGAAATGTCCACGTGTGCCAGCATCCCTGCAAGGCTCTTCCAGTCTGTCCCGAGGCTGGGATGTGGCTGTCACATGGAGGAGGATGGATGTGGCTGCTTCCTGTTGATGCCATGGAGCACAGATGGGTGACTCTCCTTTATTTATTTTTTTCCTGGACTTCCTCCTGCTGTTTGGCTTTGCCTCACAGCATGGCGCTTTTGCAGCCCTCCAGCTCTTTTTTATCTGCCCTGACTCATTTCTCTGGCCTAAACTTGGGCTCATTTCTCAGCCTAGTGCTCCTCGTTGGTGTGGGGAGGCTCAGAGCCAAGCTCCAACAAATGGCAGCTCCTGACAGTGGAGCTGGAGTCAAAGAAATGAGCTTGGGCCTTGTGTTTGGGCTCTGTTGTTCTGCTTTTCTCACACAAACCATCATTAGGGTGTTCCCTCTCCCACCTGGGCCCTGCAGGAAGAAATTCCAAGGAGGAAGTTCCCATGAGCTTTGAGTGGTGTCTCCTGGCTCTCCATTCCTGGCCACCCTTCTCCCACTTCTCCATGGGCTCTGATTTGCTTGCCCACTCAGCAAAGCTTCTATCCCAAAATCCCAAACCATGCAGCTTGGGAGAGACCTCCAGGATCCTCCAGTCCCACCATAACCACCCCTAAATGCTGTCCCCAAGTACATTTGGGCCCGGGTTGCAGAAGGCTGTCAGAATGAGGACTTGAAAATGGGGGAAAATGTTCCCATTTAAAATGTGCCCATCTAGAAATGTGTTGGGTAATGGGGTGATCCATTACAGACCTGCTCCAAGAGCTGCTTGTGGGTTTTTTTCCCATGAAGATGGGGCTTGGAAAAGCCTCAGGAGTCATTAGTTAATGAGACATGAAGGAAATTCAAGTGATTTGCATTCCAGCTCGAGCAGAGGGACATTTGTGACAGCTTCTCCCCAACATTTGCATCTGCCTCTGCCTCTTGCCCCTATGGAAAGATCCTTTAATTATTTTTTCCCACATTTTAGAAAAAAATCTCCACACAGAGAGATTCCTGAGTGAGACCAGAGCTTGGCTTTGCTCTCCTGCAATGTCCAAGTGCCCTGAGCCTCCCTCCAAGAGCTCCTGCTGGCAAACCCAATAAAAAACTGGGGAATTCAAGCCCTGCTGAGGAGCTGGGGTGTTATTTCAGCACTCTTGACTAAGGTGCTGCTGTTGGGTAACATCCTCCCATTAACTTGAGTCAGATGTTCAAGGAATTGCTCGTCATCCCAAATTACCAGTTGAGTCACAACTGCATCGGCCACAATATTTTCCTTCCCCACGAAGGGTTACAGGGTTTTGTGGGAAACATGGGCTGTAATTATCCTACACAGCAGCAAAGGGGGACTGGAGGAAAGGCAAGGACTCCTCTTGGAGGGGTTTCTGTGAAATCCCAAAGTTCCTTGGATTTCAGACTCAGCTCTTTTTCCTGCCCACAGGTTTCCATGATGTTAAAAGGGATTGGGGAGAAAAGTTTTGCCAGGCCTCAACCTCCCAGAGGGAAATGGAAAGGGATTTGACAAACCTTGCCCAGGAAAAGCAGATTGTTCTATTTTCCCCTTTATTTTCTGGGAATCTGGCAGGAAACTTCCTCTTTCCTAATGCTTGTTTCCATGGAATCCTTCATGGGGGCTTCCCTCTTGCCTTCCCAAGGAATCCAAACCAGGGAGGACAATTCCTGTGGCACAAATTGCTTCCTTGGGATAATTCCTGGTGCTAAATGGATGGGAAGCAGGGGATGGGAGTTGTCCAGCCTGGAGGAGAGAAGGTTCTGGGGAGATTTGAGAGCTTTCCCCAGGCCTGAGGGGGCTCCAGGGAAAGCTGCAGAGGGACTGGGGACAAGTCCTGGAGGGACAGGAGCCAGGGAATGGCTGCCAGTGCCAGAGGGCAGCAATGGATGGGATCTTGGCAATGAGGAATTGTTCCTGGCAGGGTGGGCAGGTCCTGGAATGAAATTTCCAAAAAGTTGTGGCTGCCCCTGGATCCCTGGCAGGTTGGACACTGGGGATTGGAGCAGCCTGGGGCAGTGGGAGGGGGATGGAACAAAATGAGTTTTAAAGTCCTTCCAACCCAAACCATTCCATGATTCCGTGACCCTCTGGTCCCATTCCTGGTACCATGGGCTCTGCTGTGTCAGGGAGGGCAGGACACACCTTTCCCTGGAACAAGGGTGGGAACAGCACCAGGACCTGAGCCCTGGAACCAAAGCCCAGCGAGGGAGCAGAGCCAGGACTCTGAACCCTTCAGGTTTGGGCTTGTTCTCCTTCCTGTGAAGCCAGACACAACAACGCAGTGCTGGGATTTGTGCTGCTCTGTCTGGAGCTGCTCCTTGTCCCCAGAGGGGTCAGCAGGGCAGGGCAGCAGCCACTGGGCCACGGGCTGAGCGGAGCTGTGGCTCAGGAGAAGCCCAGGGCTGTGCAATCCCTGCCTTTCCCCGGGGGACAGAGGCACCACAACTATTCCTTTCCTCATTCTGATTTCACAGCACTCCCAATCCATCAGCTCAGCCTGGGAGGAACAGCTGGGGGAGCTGGGAAGGGGCTGAGCCTGGAGAAAAGGAGGCTCAGGGGGGACCTCACTGCTCTGCAAAGCTCCTGACAGGAGGGCCAGGGAAAGGAGGAGAGGAAATGGCCTCAAATGGCACCAGGGGAGGCTCAGGTTGGAGACTGGGACAGAAAATTTCCCTGCATTGGAGCTGCCCAGGGAGGTTTAGAGTCACTGGAATTGTCCCAGAGGAGTCTGGATGTGGCCTCGGGGACAGGGTTTGGGGTGATGCTGGATGCCCATGGAACACTCTTGGTGATTCTGGCATTCTGTGACTCTGGGATTTTCCTTTAGCCACAAAGAACCATCCCAGGTGTCCCTGCCCAGCAGGAATTAAGGACAGGGCACCCTGATGTGGTCTCTGACCTTCAGCCATGGAGTTACTGGGATATTTAGACAGGTTTTTAGCAGATATTGATATTGTGGGGCAGCTGCCAGGACCCCTCTGGACACAGCCCACATTACAGCAGATCAGCTGTTCCTGTGCACCCAGATCCCAAGTGTCCCAGAGGAGTCTGGATGTGGCCTTGGGGACAGGGTTTGGGGTGGTGCTGGTGCTGCTGGAGTGGCACTGGATGGTCCTGGAAGGCTTTTTCCACCTTGATTCTTCTGGGATATTTAGTGGAGCAATTGCTGCTTCAAGGCAATGTGGAATTATGTGCAGGGTTAAGATACCTGGCCAATGAAATAATTTCTGCCCCTATCCAGTCTTTCCCTTTCCCTTCCCTCCTCTTTCCTCCATTTCCCATTCCCTGCTGCTTCCCTGATGGTCAAAAACAAACAGATGTTTTTGCTGAGGAGTCTGAAACTGAGAAGAGCTATTTTTTCTTTTCCCATTCACATCTCAGCTCTGGAGAATTAAATCTGTGGATTCCTCTGAAGATAGATGAGACTCCCTTGTTTTAAATCTCTCTCTGCCACAAAAATCCCCATTTCAATGATTTCCACACACAGGGGAATCACAGCACAGCTTTGCCTCTGTAGTGAATCATATCTTCTGTCTTTTTTGTTTTTATGGTCTTGATTCTCTCAGAAATCCACAAGAAACACAGTAAGGAGCACCACAATGGAAACTGGGAGCCACTTCCAAAAGTGCCCTTGAGACAGGCACGAAAAAGCCGTGTCACTTTTGTCACTCTTGCTTTTAGCCCCTCCTGATTGTGAGTGGACACCGGGAGGAAAGCAGTGAGGGAAGGGCTGTGGGAGCACCCAGGAATGAGGCAGGGCTTCCCTTCTTCCCTGTTCCCTCCCTGTCCCTGAGCTGTTCCAGGCTGAGATGGTGTTCCTGACTTTGCCCCTCATTCATGGAGAAAGATTTCCTAGACTTCAAAACAGACTGGAATCCACAAAAGTGTGAAATAGATTATGGAGTGTAGTGTAGGTGGAACACTTGCTGAGAAATTTAGGGTTTGGGATTATTTTTTATTTTTAGTATGTTGTGGATGGAAGCAAGACGGAGGGCACAGGGGGTTGTCCTGGGTTTCTTCTTCATGCTTCTTCTTCCTCCTTCTCCATGGGTTTGGGTGGCATTTTGTAATTGGGCAGAACAGTCTGCATTGCAGCTCTGTGGGATCAGTGATTGGGTTAGAAGGGAAAATAATCCAGGTGTCAGTTCTTAATTGGACAGTTTAGTCTTTAAAATCCTTGTAACAAGAGATTGTTGGCCATTTTGTGCCTTGCTAATGAAAAGCTGCCAAACTCATGGTAGTGAGGCTGTTTTACTGAAAAGAAATAATAAAAACGTGAGGCTGAGCATGAACCTGGAATGCCTTCAATCCAGAGAATAGATAGATAGATCCTGGCTGGAGCTGTGCCAGGAGGGATTTAGGTTGGGTTTTAGGGAAAGGTTCTTCCCCAGAGGTGCTGGCACTGCCATTGATAGATCCTGGCTGGAGCTGTGCCAGGAGGGATTTAGGTTGGGTTTTAGGGAAAGGTTCTTCCCCAGAGGTGCTGGCACTGCCCAGGCTGCCCAGGGAATGGGCACGGCCCCGAGGCTGCCAGAGCTCCAGGAGCCTTTGGCCAGCGCTGCCAGGGGTGCCCAGGGTGGGCCTGGGGGTCTGGGTGATCCATGTGGATTTATTCCCACTCAGGAATTCCTGATTCTGTGACCTGGCAATCCCAGTGTCACTGAGAAGGGGATTCTCTATCCCAACCCCACCACCAAATTTACCACCTACCCCTGCACAAAGTCCCTGCTAATGGAGCAATTAGGGTGGCAATTATCACTTAGATCCCAATTACCCGCTTCAGGGGTCATTATGTCATTACCTTCCCAGTCACCACGTTTGAGATTCGAGCTAAAATTCATCACAAAACCATTTATTTTACACACATTTTCACATTTATTTTTAAATGCCAACTAAAAACATAATGAAATTCAGAACATAATGAAATACACAGCGACAGTAGGGTGTTTTTTTAAACTGCTGTATTATATTACAGCTAAAATTAAGTTTGAAATTTAATATTTTATTTTTATCTAAATTAAATGTTTTGTAGGTTTCTTTTTCTTTTTTGTTCCAAAACCAACTCTCCACAGGGAATTTGGTTCTCTCCCAGTCTTACACAAAGTGACAAAGATTAGGATTCTTTTCTAACCAACACCATCTCCAATTTAAATAATCTCTTTTCCTTCCCGCTGGCTGATGAATTCCTGAGCATGAGCTGAAGTCCCACACCAAAGTTGCATTTCTGTGTCAAAAATAGTTTCCAGAAGTGGATAATTTCAGCTCTGCTGGAACCAAGAGAGAAAAACTTGCCCAAATCAAAGATGGCCTCAGGATGGAAAGAGAAAAAGGTGGGAAATTTAGAAAATAAATTGAGACAATAATTAAATTAAAAGCCTCCTACTCCTCAGAACAGAGTCAGTACAAGAGCTGGTGGTTTCCTGCTAAACCAGGGAGAGACTTTGTGAAAACTGATGGAGTTTGGGGTTGGGCATTAGGAATCCTCAGCCAAGGCTGAGTTGATCCCACTCCCCTCATGGCTTCTGCCTCATCCCAGCCACCATTCCAGGTGGAAATAGGAATTTTCCTTGCCTGGACTCTGTAGGATCGGGATTTCTTTAGGAGTTGGAGCTTTTATCAGTGTGCTTGGAATGGTGCAGGCAGAGCTGCATCTCCCTGGTGTGTGGAGGGAAAACCAGGAGGAAAAAAAGCTCCAAGGGGATGGGACAGAGTGGCAGGGAAGGGGACAAAGCCACCAACCTGATCCTGAGTGGTCAGAATTTGATTTTCTCCTCTCTTTTGGGATGTGGAGCCCCCAGTGCAGAGGGAAGGACCCACCTCAGCCACCTGCAGGAGCTGGTGAAGGTGTGAGCAGGAATGGGCTCATTCCCAAGGGAATATCAGAGCTCTGTCATCCCTCAGCAGGGAATTTCCTGTTGGAAGCTCAGTTTGCCCTTCCCGGTGGAATTCAACTTCCAGCCTGGCATTTCCTTGCAGCTGCCACTGGTGCAGGAGGTGAAATCCCTGCCCAAAATCTGGAGTGGGTGATGGAAGCTGAAACCTGGAATGAGGCACCTCCAAAACCAGGATCTCCCCATGGAATGAGGCACCTCTGAAACCTGGAGCTCACCATGGAATGAGGCACCTCCAAAACCTGGATCTCACCATGGAATGAGCCACCTCTGAAACCTGGATCTCACCATGGAATGAGGCACCTCTGAAATCTGGGTCTCAATATGGAATGAGGCACCTCTGAAATCTGGATCTCACCATGGAATGAGGCACCTCCAAAACCTGGATCTCACCATGGAATGAGGCACCTTCAAAACCTGGATCTCACCATGGAATGAGCCTCCACCAACTCTGCTTCCTGATGCTGTTGCATGGGAAAATGGAAAAGCTGGGTATGGAATTCTCAGAGCTGCTGGAAGTCACACTGGTATCTCCTCTTGGTGCTGGCATGGCAGAAATTTGATCCAATTTTGGATGGTGCCACCTGTCCCCTTCTGGAAAACACTGGGGAGAAGGAACAAACCTGGAAGCTGCCAATGTTGTTCCAACCTTTAAACATCTCCCATTTTCCAGCTGAGCAGCAGCAGTGGGAAGGTGGCTGCTGGGAGCTGGAGTTGTGGACACCTCGGGGGAGCCAAAGGAACAGGATCCAAAACCAACTCCAATCCCTAACTGGCCCCTGCTGGAGCCAGTGGCTGGGAATATGCACCTGTCCAAAAAAGGAGAGGTCTCTGCTGGAAAGCTGAACCTCTGGAATTCCAAGGACAAGTGTGGAAAGCCAAGAGAGCGGTTTGGATTTCAGCTTGGGTATCAGCTGGAAGTAGCAGCCTTGGAACAGTTCTGAGGAGATCAGGCTCTGAAAACTCCCTTTAAGGATGTGGCCACATGGAATAAATCAATTCCAGGCGGTTGGATTGGCCCAAACAGTGGCAAAATCCCATAATAGCAACACTTTATCATGGCAGAAAAGGATACAGGAATATCTGGGAGAGAAAAACATCACAGTAGCAAAATGTGATGTTCCAGACAGTAAAAACCTGTGGAAGGAGAATTAGGAAACAATGCTCCCTATAAAATTGTTGGGAATTCTTTTTCTGTCAGTAAGAACGAGCAAACACACAAAAGGAACATAAAGGAGGCTGAGAGGAGCCCCCAACATTCAAACTCACAATTTTATAGGATTTCATAGGATTTTTACTCCTATAACCAAATGCCTCAAGGTTCTCACAGTATCTGCCCTGCTGGTCTCCAACCATTTGGATTTGCAGACTCCAGAGCTTTTGCCAATGAATTCTTGGACCAAGGGTAGCAAGCTGGAACCCTCTGCCAGCATTTGCCTCTCCACATCTCCCTTCCTGGACTCCAGGACTCTGCAGAGCACAGACTCAGCACTCCTGAGCCCCGTGGGGACCTGCAGAGACACCCCACAACTGCAACACCCCCTTGGCTCCTGTAACCACCCTGGGGAAGCAGCAGGGATTTATTTTTGGGATAATTGGCACAGCGGTGTCACATCCCCAAGGGCTCCAGCAGGGAATTGTCAGCCCTGAGGCTGCCCAGGGAGGGGCAAAAGGAGCAGGGAATGTGTTGGATTGGAAGGACATTAAAGATCATCCAGTGCCACCATTGCCATGGCAGGGACACCTCCCACTGTGCCAGGCTGCTCCAGCCCCAGTGTCCAACCTGGCCTTGGGCACTGCCAGGGATCCAGGGGCAGCCCCAGCTGCTCTGGGCACCCTGTGCCAGCCCTGCCCACCCTGCCAGGGAACAATTCCTCATTGCCAAGATCCCATCCAGCCCTGCCCTCTGGCCCTGGGAGCCATTCCCCACTGTCCTGTCCCCAAGCCTTGGGAATGGGATATCCTGGTTCTGTATCTCATCTATCCCTGCTCTCTGGCAGCTTCAGGCCATTCCCCATTGTCCTGTCCCCAAGCCTTGGGAATGGGATATCCTGGTTCTCCTCATTTTCCTGGTCTAGAGCAGCCAAGTGTGGGAGAGCTGCTGAGAAATGCACGACCACTGTCCAAAACCTGCTGCAGACCACACAAGTCCAAGTCCAGCACGTGCCTCCAGATCCTTGGAATGTCCTTCATTCCTTGTGGACACAGATCTTCAACCCTTTCCCATCATTTCAGGCTGGACACGGAGGCTGTTCCTGCTGCCACAGTCACACAGGGCTCACTGGCAGCTCCAAGCTCCCAAATAAATTAGGGAATCAGGAATACCAGGAAGCAGGCACAGACACACTGTCCCAGCTGGACACGTCCTGGCCCTGCTGGAGGCAACAGCAAAGGTAGGGTGATCCCTTCTCCCGAGAGCCAAGCCATGAAAACACGACAGGAACAGCCACGGAAGAGCAGCCAAGAGAGAATTCATCCCCAGCCCCTCATCCAAAGGCCTGGAGCTGGAATAACACAGGTTCCCCTCCGGTACCTTCACAGCTGCACGTGGGAAACCTCTTCAAGGAGGAAAATGATCCCTGGGTGGGCTGAACAGAAGGAAAATGAAAAAAAAACCATTTTCACACATCCCTGAGGATGGAGTTTGTGCCCAGCCCCTCAGCCCCGGGCTGGTTTGTGCCATCCTGGCGCTGCAGGTCCAGGAAGGCAGCGCTGTTGATGATGACAAAGGTGTCCCTGGTGTCCCTGGTGTCCTTGCTGTGGGCCTGGGGCAGCTCCAGCTGGCCCCGGGGCGGGCTCAGCTTGCCCGAGTACAGGTAGTCCATGTAGTTCTCAGGCTTGCTGGAAACGATGTTGCTGAGCATCATGACAAAGAGCAGGAAGCCAAAGAAGCCGACGATGATGAGGATGTAGAAGGAGGCCATGATCTCCTCCTGCAGCTCCAGGGCGGGGTTGCTGTAGTTGTTGAACCGCAGGGCCTTCTTTTGTTCCATGTGGAGCAAATTGGGCAGCACCGAGCTGCTGTTGGTGTGGTTGCTCAAAGCCATGGCAGCTTCCACTCCAGAGGCCAAATCTAAACAAAGAAAAAAAGCAAAAAAGAACGGGTTAGCTGAGCCCAGGGCCTTCACACCACTCCCTGCCCTCTGCTCTGGGGATTCCTGCATTTGGGATGTTCAGCTGGAGGAGCCTGAGCTCAGCTGAGCTGCAGCTACAGTCTCTGCTCCCTGGGACAGTGACAGGATCCTGGTGGAGCTGTGCCAGGAGGGATTTAGGGTGGATTTTGGGGAAAGGCTCTTCCCCAGAGGCTGCTGGCACTGCTCAGGGAATGGGCACGGCCCCGAGGCTGTCAGAGCTCCAGGAGCCTTTGGCCAGCGCTGCCAGGGGTGCCCAGGCTGGGCTTGGGGGGCCTGGGCAGGGCAGGGCTGGCACTGGGGGATCCCTGGGGGTTTATTCCCACTCAGGATATTCCAGCATTCCATCCTCCAGCTGCACATCTGACAGGCAGAGCTCCTCAGAGGAAGCCAGCGGCAAGTTAGGGCAGGAATTCAGGGAATGCAAAGCTGTGCTGTCTGCCTGGAAAACGGGCAGGGCACACACAGTTCCCCCAGGCTGCTTCTGTTCTGCTGGTGATGCAGCAGCAGAGCCAAAATCTGGGAATAACCCTGCCAGTTCCAGGGATTAGCTCAGTGGAAATGGGATGAAAAGTAACCTCACCAAGAGGAGAGGAAATCTATACTGGGATTGTCACAGAATCAAGGATTGGTTTGGGTGGGGAGGGACCTCAAATCCCACCCAGTGCCAGCCCTGCCATGGCAGGGACACCTTCCACTGTGCCAGGCTGCTCCAGCCCCAGTGTCCTGCTGCTCTGGGCAAACCATTGCCTCCAAGCAAACCACAAAATCTTGCCATTCTGAAAAATCTGAAGATGGAAACAATTTTTTGCACCATCTCCCAATCCCACACCCCAAAAATAAGCTTTTGGCAGCAACGATTTCCCCATTTTGACAGAAATCCATGGATCATTTTTAGCTCTCTGAAATGCCTTCTTTGAGAAGAACGTGGCAATCTCAGAAAAGCTTTGTGCCAATCTGCCCATGAGGGCTGTAAATCACATCCAAGAGTTTCATCCCAAACATGCAATTTTTGCTAATTCAAGTCATTCCCTCTCCTGGTGCTGGGCACAGGGTGCCCAGAGCAGCTGGGGCTGCCCCTGGATCCCTGGCAGTGCCCAAGGCCAGGCTGGACACTGGGGCTGGGAGCAGCCTGGCACAGGGGAAGGTGTCCCTGCCATGGCAGGGCTGGGAACGGGGTGAGATTTAAGGTTTCTCCCAACAGAACCGTTCCAGAATTCCTTGTCTCAATTTTCCTTGGTTTTTATCTTGTTTTGCTCATCAAGGGTCTTTAAAAATGAGGGAACAACCTCACCTCTTGCAGCCAGAGCTCAGGTGCTTTACAACACCTGAGGGGCTGGCTCTGCCCTAAATTTCCTACAAGAACCTATTTTAAAAGTGAGTTTAAAAGTTTTTAAAGTGGGTTTTCAAAAGTGGGTTTAAAACAGCACGTTCACATTTAAAACTTAAAACTAATGTGAATAAGAGATTTTTTTAAAAATCTGAAAAATTGAGGAGATTAAAGAGAGAGAGAGAGATGGATATATGTATATGGGATATATATACACACATTTATATGTATACACATATTTATTTAGATATTATATATCTTTTATATACATAGATATAAATTTAATATAGTTTATAAGTATATTTTTATATTTTAGATATAATTTATATATTTGTATATAAAATATATATGTATATATACACATACATATATATACATTTGTATATACATATACATTTATATATATGAGAGGAATAGCAGATTTGTCTTTGCTAACAAGCTGTGGGTCTGCTGGTGGATAAAACCAGCACTGGGAGATAAAAGAAACAATGGGAAAGATTCCTCTGATTGATGAATGGAAGAAGAGATCTGCTTTTACTACTGAACTTTAGGTTTGCTGATAAATGAAATTAGACATTGAAAGATGAAAGAAACAATGGGGAAGAAAAACCTCTAAATGCCATAAGAATTAAAAATTAAAAGGGAGGGTTATATATTAGAGGGGAATCTTTGGTATCAGGCGTATCAGGAATTTTTTACCTCTCAAGTACCTCAGGAATGGGGAAAGAGAGAGGAAAATGTGGGAAATTGGGATAAAAAGGAGGCTGCATCCTCCAAAAATTTGAGAGACTCCAAGCCCTTTCTTCAAATAAAGCCAAAGGACTCCTGTGTCTCATTTTTGGACATAAACCTCTGGTGTTTGTGGGTTAATTTTCCTAACAGTGCTAATGGCTGTGTTTATCCCGCTGGGCTCTGACTGCTCCGCCTGGAATCTCCTGACGCGCAATAAACGCGGCTGCGTCTGTGCCATCCAGGAGTGAGGAGATTTACAGCCACAGCACCCGCAGCTGGGGATGCTCCAGGGAATCCAGGGAATTCCAGCAGCTCTGGGGGTGTGGGATCAGGTGTGCCTTTGAGCTGAACGGGATTTTTTTGCCTCTATAGGAAAACAGAAAGGAAAAATCCCTTCTAGGTTCCCAATAAATCACCCGTGGATTATAAAACTCGTGGATTGTAAAACTCGTGGATTGTAAAACTCTTCCATCTGGCTTCTTAAAATTCATCAATAATTTAAAAGGGACCTTAAAGATAATTTTGTTCCACGCCCTGCCATGGCAGGGACACCTTCCACTGTGCCAGGCTGCTCCAAGCTGGCCTTGGGCACCTCCATGGATCCAGGGGCAGCCCCAGCTTTTTGGGAATTTCATTCCAGGACCTCCCCATCCTGCCACAGAACAATTCCTCATTCCCAAAATCCCATCCAGCCCTGCCCCTCTGGCACTGGGAGCCATTCCCTGTGTGCTGTCCCCACATGCTCCTGGCAATGTTCTCTCCCCAAGGACCCAATCCATGATCCCAGCTCTGCTCAGGAGTGAAACTTGCCCGGCTCTTCCCCTCCCAGCGCAATAAATGGGATTCGTTCCTTGGCTCAACCCCAGGTGAAGGTTTTAGGCTGCAAAAACTGACTGAAAATCCATTGTTTTCCTGATAAAATTTTCCCAGTTGTTCCCCAAGCCCAGCTCTCCTTGCCCTGCCCCTCCAGACCGTTCTGCTCCACGGGATTCATGGGCAGTGCCATGAGGGGCACAGAGACCAAAATTCAGGGATAAATCCCCACTCCTTCCTCCTCCTGCTGGAATTCCAAACTCCCTGCAATCCTACCTCAAAAAACCACCACCAACCCCTCACTCTGCCCACTCCCAAACCAAAAATTCTGTTTATTTGCTGCCATCTGAAGCTGAGCCTGAGCTTTGGGTGGTTTTTATGGACACTGCCCACCCTGCCTGGGAGCTGGCACAGGGGGAGCTGGCCCTGCCCATGGCAGAGGTGCCACTGGGATGATCCTGAAGGTTCATTCCTACCCAAAACTTCTGGAATTCTAGGGGTTCCCCAATTCCTGCCACCACTGGAGTGGGACTGGTCCTGAGGCAGCAATTTTGGGGGATTTAAAATTGAATATAAAGCCCAGAGTTCTGATTTTTCAGGTGCTCGGACTTTGCTTTCTAAGGGAAACAGTGTCTTCTGCTCAGTGAGGTGTTGGACAGACACTTCAAATCTCAGAATTAAAAAAAATAGTCAATTTAAAAAAAAGTCCATATTAAAAAAATAGGTACATTAAAAATATTTTAAAATCCATATTTTAAAATCTATATATTAAAAGATCAATATCTAAAAAAATCCCAGTATTAAAAAAATCCCAGTATAAAAAAACCCCTCAATCCATTTTTAAAAATCTCAGTATATTTTAAAAATCAATATACATTAAAAATAAAGAAATAATATAAATAATATATTTCTTTTGAAACAAATAAAATAATACATTATTATTTATAATATAATAATATATTATAAATATACATAAATAGTATAAATAATACTTTAAATAATATTAATATAAATTATTAAAATATATAATATATTCGTTTTTATATATAAATTATAGAAATAAAATATTCATTTAAAATATATAAATAATATACAAATAATACTAAAAATTAAATATATATTTTTTAATTAGGGCAGAATCTGCCTTTAAAGACAAGTAAGGAAGGATTTGTGGCTGCTCTTGGGCAACTCCAGGTTGGAGCCCAGGAAGGTGCAAACAGGTCTTGTATAAATAAATGGAGTTATTGTATAAACAAATGGAGTTATTTGTCCATGTGCAGCTCCCAGACAGTGCTGGGAGGGCTGGGAGCCACAGGAATCAGGCTGGGAGAGGTGTCCAGGAGCAGCAGGAACAACCTCGGAGCCCCCGTGCCAGAGGAAGGGCCTGGGTGGATTTTAGGACACCATGAGGATATTGGGGTGTCCCACCAGTCCATTCCCCATGGCTGGATTAATTAAACCCATCAGAAATCAGCTTTAATTTTTTCTTTCTTTCCAAGACTGGGCTCAGCCCCTTCCCAACTTTTGCACAGCCTGAGGATTGCAGGGAAGTTTGTGTGTGTGCAGAGGTGTGGCACACAAACACAGCTCGGGCTGCAGAGAGCCAGGATGAACCCTGCCCGGGATGGAATTCCTGGGGAATTGGGAGCAGTGTGGATCAGGGACAAATCCTGCCTGGGATGGAATTCCCGGAGAGGCTGGGACAAATCCTGCCCGGGATGGAATTCCCAGAGAACTGGGAGCAGGGCTGGATCAGGGACAGACCCTGCCCGGGATGGAATTCCTGGGGAACTGGGACAAATCCTGCCCGGGATGGAATTCCCGGGGAATTGAGACAAATCCTGCCCGGGCTGGATTCCTGGGGAAGCTGGGACAAATCCTGCCCGGGATGGAATTCCCAGAGAACTGGGAGCAGGGCTGGATCAGGGACAGACCCTGCCCGGGATGGAATTCCTGGGGAATTGGGACAAACCCTGCCCGGGATGGAATTCCCAGAGAACTGGGAGCCCTGGAGTGCCCCCTGGAGCAGCCTGGACAGTGGAAGGTGTCCCTGGAGGAGACTGAATGTCCCTTCCAGCCCAGCCCATTCTGTGATCACCATCTCCTGCCTCGGAATTAGATAAAAAGAAATAAAATCCACGCACGCGTGGGGGTTTGCATAAATTTCTCCTCTCCCCTACAGCGACAAACACATTGAAATACATTAAAAATTATTTTAAAATTTTAAATATGGAAATACATTAAATTTCTCCTCCCTCTACACAAACATACCAAAATATGCTAAAAATAATTTTAAAATTGTAAACATTGATATAGATTAAAATTTCTCCTTCCCCTACACAGACAAACACATTAAAATACAAAAACAGAGCTACAAGTCTATGTCATATTATATATATATATATATATACACATATATGTATATACATATTATATCTTTTAATATATATTTAATATATATATGTATATTGTATATAAAAATATCTTTATATATTTCGTATATTTATATATAAAATACACACACACATGTATATGTGTACATATATATACATACACATATATATGTATATACATATTATAGAGAGAGAGACATAGATATCTATGGGATAAATATACACACACATATATGTATATACATATTATATATTTTAATATAGAAATACATATATTTATGTATATTTATATAAAATATCTTTCTATATTCTATATATATTTCACATATTTATATATAAAATATATTAAAATGTATACACACATATATATCTGTTTATATTTACATATACATGTATACATATACACAAACATATTTATATGTATATACATATAACATAGATATTATATATACACATAATATATGTGGCATGTGTATATACATATATATGCACATATATAAATATAAATATAAATATAAATATAAATATAAATATAAATATAAATATAAATATAAGTATAAATATAAATATAAATATAAATATAAATATAAATATAAATATAAATATAAATATAAATATAAATATAAATATAAATATAAGTATAAATAGAAATGTAAATATAATATAAATATAAATATAAATATAAATATAAATATATGCACACCTAATGTCTCTGTATACCTCTGTATACCTAATGCCATATTTAACAAATTTTTAAAAACCATTCCCAATAATGGAGTTAAAGAGAGTTAAACCCGGCTGATTTTCAGGGAGGGGAATAAAACCTGCAACAAAGGCACCCAAACAAATCTCAGCCCGGAATGAACAATTACAGCCGCGCTCACATGCCATTAGCAAGGAGATTGCAATGCTGTGCCGGAGCTGTTTTACCTGCCCGGTGCTCCTCACCTGCGCCGCTGGCTCTGTCCCTCTGTCCCCGCGTCCCTCGGGCCGCTCCCGGGTTTAACTATTTAAGGAGCAGAGGGGAGGAGTGGCCTGGCTGCTGCTGGGGATAATCACAGCAGGGAGGGGCCGGGCAGGCGGGGACAGGATACCCGGCCCGGGAGGCTCCTGCGCCGGGAAAAGGGACAAAAAGGGACCAAAAGGGACCAAAAGGGACAAAAAGGGACAAAAGGTGTCCCTTGACCAGGCACAATGGGAGGGTGGCACCGGGGAGGACTCAGGGGTGTCAGCAGTGGGGAAACTGAGGCAGGGAGGTTGTTCTGGGAGGGTGTTTGCTGTTGGACAGAGAGGGGACGGGGGGGGATTGGGTTATTGGGCATAAATCCCAAAAATCTTTGGGTGGTTTTAGGCTCAGGGGCTGTAAGAAGTGTCCTGGTGCTCCCTCGCTGTGTTTGGATGCACCAGAGGGATCACAGAAATTGTGGAACAGCCTGAGCTGGGAAGGAGCCAGCAGGATCCCTGAATCCAGCTCCCAGGAATTCCCAGAACTGGGAAGGAGCCATCAGGGTCACTGAATCCCACTCCCAGGAATTCCCTGAGCTGGGAAGGAGCCAGCAGGATCCCTGAATCCAGCTCCCAGGAATTCCCAGAACTGGGAAGGAGCCATCAGGATCACTGAATCCCACTCCTAGGAATTCCCAGAGCCTGGAAGGAGCCCTCAGGATCACTGAATCCAGCTCCCAGGCATTCCCTGAGCTGGGAAGGAGCCAGCAGGATCCCTGAATCCAGCTCCCAGGAATTCCCAGAGCCTGGCAGGAGCCCTCAGGATCACTGAATCCAGCTCCCAGGCATTCCCTGAGTTGGGAAGGAGCCATCAGGATGATTGAATCCAGCTCCTAGGAATTCTAGAGCCTGGAAGGAGCCATCAGGACCCTTGAATCCCACTGACAGGAATTCCCAGAACTGGGAAAGAGCCATAAGGATCCTTGAATCCAGCTCCTAGGAATTCCCTGAGCTGGGAAAGAGCCATCAGGATCACTGAATCCAGCTCCCAGGAATTCCCTGAGCTGGGAAAGAGCCATAAGGATCCTTGAATCCCACTCCCAGGAATTCCTTGAGCTGGGATGGAGCCATCAGGATCACTGAATCCAGCTCCCAGGGATATCCTGAGTTGGGAAAGAGCCATCAGGATCCTTGAATCCAGCTCCCAGGGATATTCTGAGCCATCAGGATCACTGAATCCAGCTCCCAGGAATTCCAGAGCCTGGAAGGAGTCATCAGGATCATTGAATCCCACTGACAGGAATTCCCTGAGCTGGGAAGGAGCCATCAGGATCATTGAATCCGGCTCCCAGGGATATCCTGAGCCATCGGGATCACTCAATCCCCCTCCCTTCCCTGCCCAGACCCCCAGGAACCGCCCCTGTCCCTGCTCAGGGCTCTCCTCCAGCCCTGCTTCACCTCCTGGAGAAAGGATGGGCAAAGAAAGTAGCCGGGAATAGGGAAGAGGATGCTGGATGAGGCAAGCTCGCTATCTGAGCTGCCATCTCCCGCCCCAAGCCCTTCCAGCCTGTTCTGCCAGCCGGGCAGGGGCGTTTTACAGCTCAGTCCCACCCCTCGCCTGCCAAATCCCCTCCAGGAGGGCACAAACCACGGGCAGCCCTTGCAACATCCTGGATTTAGCTGGGATTTGGAGCACAGACAGCTCCTGGCCTGGGTTCCTCGGTGCCAGCAGCTCAGCTGAGGGAGGAGGAGAGCTCAGCTGCTTTTTCCTGGGAAGCAGGAGGGAGAGCTGGCTCCCAGGAGCCTTTGGGAAGCAGCAGCAGCAGCAGTTAAATTTGTACATTTAAAAAAATTAAATTTGTAAATTTAAAATTCAACTGCTGCAGTTAAATTCAGGCACGCTCCTAAATCTGCCTGTGGGACTCAGCTCCTTTTTTTTCCCCCCGTGTCCAATCTCCTCCGGAGAACACACAGAGCTTTAAAAGTCTCAGCAGCTCCTGAGTGAGCTCCACCTTTGGCTAACAAATGCAGAAATGGGGAGAAAATCAGAAGCAGGAGGAGCTGTTTGGAGGAGAGGAGGGCTGAGGGCTCCAGGGGGAAGGAGAGGCCTGGGAAAGTTCCTCATTCCTGGATAAACCCAGTGCTGCTAGGCTGAGACAGCTGTGTGCAGCTAAATCCCAGATTTTGGGGCAAAATGTGGGGAAAAACCATTCCCTTGAGACAAACCCACAGCTCTGGTTCTCAGAGCTGGAGCGTAGACATGGAAAATCCACCTGGTTCCACAGGATCCCAGGATCACCAGGCTGGGAAGGAACCTCCAGGATCACCCAGGGCCACCCCAGCCCCACCAGCATCACCCCAAACCCTGTCCCCAAGGCCACATCCAGACTCCTCTGGGGCAATTCCAGTGACTCCAAACCTCCCTGGGCAGCTCAGCCCAAGGCCTGACCACTCTGCCAGGGAAATTTTCTTTCCCAGTCTCAACCTGAGCCTCCCCTGGTACCATTTGAGGCCATTTCCTCTCATTTTTTCTCTGCCCCTCCTGGCAGGAGCTGTGCAGAGCAGTGAGGTCCCCCCTGAGCCTCCTTTTCTCCAGGCTGAGCCCTTTTCAAGCTCCCTCAGGAATTTTCCAGCCCCTTCCCAGCTCCATTCCCTGCCCTGGCCACGCTCCAGCCCCTCCATGTCCTCTCTAAAGTGAGAGTTTCAAACTCTTCCCTGGGTTTGATGGTTCTTTTGCCTTGGAAACCAGTGGAAAGTCCAATGGAAATGCAGAAGGATAAATGTGGATAATAATCCCTTGGAGTGCTGGGCCTTGATCACCTGCACAACGTGGGGGGATGAGTGATTTTTGTTTCATTGGGAATTTTCCTGATTCTCTGGGAGAGACACAGAATCCATGAGTCCAGCCTGCCCTGGAGAGGAGCTTGATTGCTAATTAATGCACGTGATTAGTGCCAGCCTCTAACTGCTGACCTGAAAAGTGTGTGAGGGTGGACTCCTCCCCAGCCATTCCTGGGAAAAAGGTGCAGGATTCCTCCTTGTCCTCAGCAGGGGGATCCCAATCCTCCAGCAGGGATCCCCCATCCTCCAGAGCTGTGGATTTTTTGCGTTTTTTCTGCCAAAGTCAGGATTAAATGTGTGAGATGGTATTTCTCATTGGGACTCAGATGTTTATCAGTTCTTGTCTCTGTCACAGTCTCACAAACCCTGAGCTCTGCAGCACTTCACTCCAACAGACTAAAAATGGAGCCCTGTCTCTCTCTCTACAAGGCCTTTTAAGGCCTGTAAAAAATAATTATTATAAACTGTCCAATTAAGAAATGACACCTAATTTTAACCCAATAACCAACCACCCATGCCCACAATGGGGACTTTTTTATCCAATGACACAAAACCACCCAAACCCATGGAGAAGAAGGTGAAGAAGAAGGAGCAGCCTCCACCCCAAACCCTCCATCTTGCTTTATATCTATTACTGCATTCTAAACCCTTAAACTCTGTGTGAAAACCACACTCACTCTCTTGTGCAAATTAAAAAGTTTAATAAAGGATGATAAGAGATAAGGACCACAGAGCAAAGGTTGTACAGCCAGGTGTGTTTTGGCACTTAGCCAGGAGCACACTGTTATTTTGGGGGATATTCCTTAAATACTTTTTTCATTATATTACCTTGCTGTATATTTATAGACTTTTATGTAAACTTTTCTTCAAACTTAGATTACATGTTTTAAGAATTGTTCAGCATGGATCCTCTTTAAGTCTGCCTTTTCAGAGTGTGCTTTTTTTTGTTGTAGTTTTAGTCTATTCTTATCACTTCCAGTTTCTAGGCCTTAGTCTACACTGTCTTTAGATGGTGAGTGTTAACAGTTAGCATCTTTGTAGCAAGTGTTCTCATTTTATGTTTAAGTAGACATTTTAATGCAAGCATAGATATTTCATTACTATGTCTAAGCTTAATTAACAACAGAAATAAAAATGATAACTTTATAACAAAGTTACTTGAACACCACACATATAAAATCAATTTTAATTTTTGCAAAAAGCCAATATTACAATATGTATCTGTAACACTCTGATATCACACACTTCTATCCAAACTGCACACCCACAATCCCAGCTCTGTCATTCCATTTTGGAAGCTTCTCCAGGCCCTCAGGTCAGTGCAGTGTTCTCCTGGGGTCAGTGCCTGGCAGCAGAGAGAGTCTGGAATTCTCAGTTCCAGGGTTCCAGCACAGAGGAGCATCCAGCTGCCATTGCCAGGGTTGACTGAAGGAGCTGCGGTGGTCAAGGATTTCCAGGGGGAGGGTGGGAATTCTGGGAGAGTGGAATGAGGAAGATTTCTCTTGGAAGCCAGGGCGCAGGGAATATTTCTCTGCCTGTCCTGAGAAGTCCTGACCCCCAGGAGAACACTGCTTTTAACTTTTGTCCATGGAGAAAGCTTCCAAGATTTTGGGATGAATTGGAAGCTGTGTGTGTGAAATAGACAGTAGTAGAGTTTATCACTAAAAAAACTCAGAGGTTTGGGGTTTTAGTTTGGAGGTGGATGGGAGACAAGGTGGAGGATTTGGGGCATTGCCTGATCTGCTTCTTGTTCTTCATCTGCTCCATTTTCTGCAGTGTTGGAGGCACAGGGGGATTGGTTAGAAAGAACCACAATCAGATGTTGTGTGAACAGACAAATAATTAGTTATTGGTAAAAAGGTAGAAATAAAATATATTCTAAAAGTTAATTGGACAAAATAGCTTTAAAAGACCTTGACCCTGTGTGTCTGGTGACTTTTGGTGCCTTTCTCTTTGTACTCTAAGTCTGAGATGCAGAGGCGTGCTCAACTATTGATAAGAGAAAAAACCCCAACAACCTGAAGACCAAAAACCAAAAGTCCCGTCCATCTCTCAATTCTGGCACAGAACTTTTCAGGGGTCTCCCCATCAGGGATTTCACAGATTTCCTTCCATTTCAGTTTTCCTTCATCTTCCTCAGCCTCTGTGCTGATGACCCAGAGGGGCATGGAAGTTTCCATCAGTTTTATGGGGCACAGGCCAGGGCACAGCTGAGGATTTGGTTCCCTTATTCCTGAAATTCCATTTTTTAAAAGCATACAAGGCAAGGAACCAATCAAGCAAGGCTGTTTTAGTCCTGTTTTGTGGGAAATAGATTTATAGAAAATTCTAAGAAATTTTAATTTAAAATTCTAGAAACAAAAAGCTCACATAATGTACATCTATGTACAAATGTTCAGATAAGAAATGCTAAGTTAGAAATACCAATAAATAAGACAAACATTGTTAAGCTAAAATCTATTTACATTGTTGAAAGAAAAATGAAACTAAAAACTATTTTCAAAAGATAGCCTTAGAAATAAAACTAAATACTTTAAAGAAATGACACTATGAAAGATACATTGTAGTAAGACTCAGAAAGAGTAATTTTATATAATTAGCTTTAAAACATTTACAGCGTAATATAACAAATGCTAATAAACAAAAAAGCCATTTATGTAGTGTTTTTTGCACTATAGACTTATAGTGTATTGTAATTAAACAATAGTTAATTTCTAAGTGTACTAGTGTAAATTATAATATCTATATTATCTCACCCTTCTCAGAAAACTAAAAATAGAATAAAAGTTTTTAAAGCACCTCTCAGTTACCCCATCCTTAAATAAAAAGAAAAAAAACCTAGCCAATATTTTTGCCCAAATATTGGATTTTAAAGCCCCAAACCCCTGGATGGGCTCGGTGAGAATTGCCCTGATCTCTGTGTCCCCTCTCCCTGCAGCGAGGATACCTGGAAGCACAGGCAGGACATGACCAAAGCCCTCTGAAATCCCAAAAGGCTGCAATGAGGTGATGGATGAGCTCCAGCCCGGAGCATTTCCCAGCCCCACTCTCCTCCCAGCTTGTTTTCCACGCTCCCAGCCCCGGGACACACAAGCTGGATCGTGTCTGACATTTCCTGTTGAGCCAGGGCTGCTGGCCCGGAGGAAATGGGCTGCAGGAATGTCTGGATGTGACAGCCACACCGGGGATGTGACACGGCTCACGTGGGGAGCCCGCAGCGCCCGTGGGCACCGGGGACAGCGGGGACAGCGGGGACAGCGGGGACAGCGGGCTCGGCCACAGCCGGATCCTGCCCCTGGCCCCTGAGACTCCTCCCAGAAAATCTGGGTCATGCCCTGGCAGGTGTTTGCTGCAGGAATGAGCCATTCCCCAGGCTGGGATTATGAGGGATGACCCTTCCCCAGCATTCCTCCTCTTCCTCCTCCTCCTCCTCCAATGTGTCTTGGAGGCAGAAACCTTTAGGATCATCCCATTCCCATGGGCAGGGACACCTTTCCCTATCCCAGGTTGCTCCAAGATGACCTTCAACACTTCCAGAGAGATGTTTTGGGAGGGGTTTGCTGCAGGAATGAGCCATTCCCCAGGCTGGGATGATGAGGGATGACCCTTCCCCAGCATTCCTCTTCCTCCTCCTCCTCCTCCAAAGCATCCTGGAGGCAGAAGCCTTGAGGATCATTGTCATTATAAGACACGAAAAAACACGACATGAACACGCTGTTGCTGTTGGGGTAAAAAAGGGCAGTTTGTTTTTTGACTTTGACATTTACAGATTTCCAAAAGTGACAGTGGATTGGAAGGTGCAAGTGCCACCTCTCCAATGACAACAGTCCACCAAATCTTTCTTCTTCTATAAAAGAATGCAAAACAATAAGTTATTTACATAAAATATGTGAGAAAGTTTGTTATGAGAATGCAAACATCAGAAAGCTTAGAAAATCTTAAAGAATCAGGGTGACAGATCATCCCATTCCCCATGGGCAGGGACATTCCTGTGGGCAGGGACCCCTTTCCCTATCCCAGGTTGCTCCAAACTGGCCTTGGACACTTCCAGGGAGATGTTTTGGAAGGTGTTTGCTGCAGGAATGAGCCATTCCCCAGGCTGGGATTATGAGGGATGACCCTTCCCCAGCATTCCTCCTCTTCCTCCTCCTCCTCCTCCTCCAATGTGTCTTGGAGGCAGAAGCCTTTAGGATCATCCCATTCCCATGGGCAGGGACACCTTTCCCTATCCCAGGTTGCTCCAAGATGACCTTCAACACTTCCAGAGAGATGTTTTGGGAGGGGTTTGCTGCAGGAATGAGCCATTCCCCAGGCTGGGATGATGAGGGATGACCCTTCCCCAGCATTCCTCTTCCTCCTCCTCCTCCTCCAAAGCATCCTGGAGGCAGAAGCCTTGAGGATCATTGTCATTATAAGACACAAAAAACCACGACATGAACACGCTGTTGCTGTTGGGGTAAAAAAGGGCAGTTTGTTTTTTGACTTTGACATTTACAGATTTCCAAAAGTGACAGTGGATTGGAAGGTGCAAGTGCCACCTCTCCAATGACAACAGTCCACCAAATCTTTCTTCTTCTATAAAAGAATGCAAAACAATAAGTTATTTACAGAAAATATGTGAGAAAGTTTGTTATGAGAATGCAAACATCAGAAAGCTTAGAAAATCTTAAAGAATCAGGGTGACAGATCATCCCATTCCCCATGGGCAGGGACATTCCCATGGGCAGGGACACCTTTCCTTATCCCAGGTTGCTCCAAGCTGGTCTTGGACATTTCCAGGGGGATATTTTGGGAGGTGTTTGCTGCAGGAATGAGCCATTCCCAAGGCTGGGATGATGAGGGATGACCCTTCCCCAGCCTTCCTCCTCCTCCTCCTCCTCCTCCTCCTCCTCAGCATCCTGGAGGTAGAAGCCTTGAGGATCATCCCATTCCCATGGGCAGGGACACCTTTCCCTATCCCAGGTTGCTCCAAGCTGGCCTTGGACATGTCCAGGGTGATGTTTTGAGGCTGTAGAGAGTTATGCAAGAGCTGGGGGAGGTTTCTTAGAACCTGGAAATATTTTGCATGGAAAATCCCTTCCCAGGACTCTACTTGGGCAGGGGGAGGTTCTGTCCTGTCCTTCTCTTGGTCTCAGTGGTGGCTGAGCCATCTTGGCTTCCCAGGAGATGCCAGCTTGGCCAGGGTTTGGAGCACCCTGGGATGGCCCTGCCCATGGCAGAGGGTTGGAAATAATTGATCTTTAATGTCCCTTCCAGCTTTCTTTTTATTTTCCAGCACTTTTTCCAGCCTGCTTGGCTCTGAATGCATTCAGCTTTCTCAGCACTCCACTGGGACAGGACTCCCCAGGACAGACCTCCACAGATTTTACTCCTTTCCTGCCATTCTCAGACTCTCCCTTTGCCACAAATTACACATTTTGATGCTGTTGTGACCCCATGGGCAGCTGGGCATTTCTCCTCCTGGAATGGGAAATTTAATGGAAGAAATCAATTGAATTTATGGAATAAACCCACAAACCCATCTGATAAACACAGCAGGTTGGGACAGCTCTTTTCTCCCTTTTGAAAATCCCACAGGCAATTTAATTCTCTGCAAATCCCTGAAAAATCCCACATCACCAGGAGGCTGCCAGGACCTGTCCTGTCCCACAGAACGAGCTTCAGCCCATGTCTGATTCCAGTCCCATTCCAGCCCCATCCCAGCCCTCTGGGAACTCAGCACATCACTCCGGGTGTCCAGAGCTACCGAGACAACCCTTGGGGGGCTCGGGAGCCCTGGAATGTTGCCAAAAGTGTCTGGTGGCTTGACTTTGATCCTTCTAAAGAAATGACACCTGAGTGTGAGGAGATGAGAGAATTTCAAGTTTGAATGATAAGAAGGATGATATTCACAGGGTGAAACATAGACTTTAATGCACTGTACAGGGGGGTTTTGAACCTTGTACAGGGGGGTTTGGAATCCTGTACACGGGGGTCAGGAGTCCCAAGATGGAGGGATTTGGGTGTGCCCTGTCCTTCTTCTTTCTTCTCCTTGGCATCCATGTTCAGGATGATGTTGGCACGTGTGGATTGGTTCATGGTGAAGGTGCACTTGCCAACAAGGGTGAAAAGTTGCTGATCAGACCTCGGCTGGACAGACAGAAAAACTTTGTAGATAAGGAACAATAAACTCAACTGAAGACCTAAAAGCAAGAGTCCAGACTCCTTCTTCAAAGTGCAGCCTGCCCAGAACCACCTTTTCCCGTGCTGGGGCAGAGACAAGTGACAGCCGACCCCGACACAGCCCCATCCTTGCTCCATCCCAGCCCCATCCCAGCCCTATCCCAGCTCCATCCCAGCCCCATCCCAGCTCCATCTCTGCTCCATCCCAGCCCCATCCCTGTTCCATCACAGCCCATCCCAGCCCTCTCCCAGCTCTATCCCTGCTCCATCCCATCTCCATCCCAGCCCCATCCCAGCCCATCCCAGCCCTCTCCCAGTTCCATCCCTGCTCCATCCCTGCTCCCTGTCATGTGCAGGATCCACGTCAGGGCCTGGCTCAGAGCCACATCCAGCTCCTGCCACTCCTGACTCAGCCCTGGCAGCAAAACTCTGATTATCACCATTGAATTGTGCCTGGAGAGCAACCAAAAAAAAAAATCCCATGATGAAAATCCCATAATGAAAATTCCATTTCTGTGGCCTGGTGTTCACGTTTTGGGCTGGGCTCCAGCGCTGTCACCTCCCGGCCAGAATGGAGGCAGCTGCCACTCCCATCCTGTGCTTCACATCCTGTTTCCACCACAGGCTGCACATTAAGGAGCCCTCGGCCAAGACAACATCACGTTGGGACAGCTGAGCCAGCAGTGGTGGCTGCTGGGGACACCGGGGGACAGGAGGTGGCTGCTGGGGACAGGAGGAGCGGTGCTGTCCCCGCAGGAGGACGAGGGCTGAGCAGGAAAAATGAACATTAAAGAGCTGATAAAAGCTGAAAACACCCATGGAACTTGCCAAAGTGCTTTGTAGCTCTTGTTTTCCACTGCTGGGAGCCATCAGGGATCAGAGGAGGGACAAGAGGAGGGCACGGGGGGGGGGGAAAAGCTCTGCCCTGTCACCACAGCTGTGGTGGCCCTTCAGGGCATGGCTTCTGCTGGGGTGAGCTGCTCCAAACCCACCTGGAGCTCCCAGAATCACCAGAGAATCCCAGAATGTGTGAGCTGGGAGGGAACTTAAAGGCCATCTCATCCCACCCCACCCATGGAGCATTTCTAAATCCACAGGGATTGGGAACAGCTGGATGGGACCAGCCCAGATGGGCCCAGAAATGGAATCAGGAGGTGCCAAATATCAGGGATATTTGGGGTCTGGGAAGAGATCTGGGCATCACTGGGCCAGGCCTGGGATGGGCTGTCCCCTGTTGTCCCTGACACTGGAATTCCTGGGTTCCTCTTGCCCCTCTCCTGAAGATTTCCAGGTGGAATGGGTTCATCTGAGCCACCTGCCCTGGGATTTTTTGGGTTTCCCAACTGGGACACACTGGTGTGGTCCCTGCAGGAGGTGCAGCCTCATCCTCCTCCTGGAATGGGGAATTTAACGGGAAATAAACCCATTAAATGTATGGAATAAACCCATCTGACAAACACAGCAGGTTGGGACTTTTCTCCCTTTTGAAAATCCCACAGGCAATTTAATTCTCTGTAAATCTCTAAAAAATGCCAGTGGATGAATGAAGAGGAGAAGCTGGAGCAGGGAATGCTCTGCCTGTGTTGGTTCCCACTGAAGGAAATTCAGGAGGGCAGAGGAAACATGCCCAGAGTGGAGAAAAGAAGGATCCTTCAGAGCTCCTGGTGATTTCTTCATTTCAGTGACTCTTGGGAGTGGAAATGAGGAGCAAAACGCACATGGAAAAATCCAGGAGAGGCTGTTGAATGTGCAGAGGTTGGATTAAATTATTTTTTATTAAATAATGACTATTTCTATTGCCTGTGTTGTGCACTGAGCTGTGCAGCACCTCTGGGGTTGGGACCAGGATCAAATAATGGAATATTCTGGGCTGGAAGGGACCCCAGGGATTGAATCCAAGCCCTGGCCCTGCCCAGACCCCCCAACAATCCCATCCTGGGCACCCCTGGGAGTGGTGTCCAAACATTTCTGGAGCTCTGGCATGAACCAGGCTGTTTCTCAGCTTCTTCCTGCTATTCAAAATGCCTTTTATTCTGTCACAATCCCTTTCTCCAGGTCAGGATTTGGATGGAAAAACAGCTGGGCTGGTAGTGTAGAGAGAGATCTCCCTTTTTCTGAGGAAAAACCAGAAATGGAAGGAGATCAGAGATTTTGGGTGCATGCCCCACCCTGGGTAAATCCCAGAGGGTCCCTGAGTGATGTCCGTGCTGGTTTTCCTATTCCTGCACCACAATTTTTGCATATTAAGGTGAAAAAATAAAATCATGGGGAGGATTTGATGGTTTATCCCTCAGGATCCGACCCAGCCCGAGTCCCTGGGAATGTGGCTGCTGGGGGGAGTTCCAGAGGTGGAATGGGCAGGATCTGCCTGCAGGGTTGGTGTGAGATTCATGTTTGCAGCCTTTTCCCAGCTCCTTTTGGCACCGTTGGGTGGGAACAGAAAATAAAGCCTTGAGGAAACCCTGCCAGGACAAAAAGTGCTGGAAGTCCCTGGATGCAGAGCAGAGGCTGGAGGTTCAGGTGCACAGCAGCTGCTGGATACGTGATGCCCTGAGAAATCCCTGCTGCCACTGGAGCTGCAGGTCACCAGGAAAAAGGAAATGGAGCTCGGGATCCATTGTTGGGAACAATGGGAGAGATCCTGCTAGGGCTGAGGAGAGGGCAGCTCCTGGGGCTGCAGGCCAGGGCTGGAGCTTGCAGGGAAACCTGGAGGAGGATGAGCATGGAAATGGTGGGAGACAGAAGAGACAGAGCTGCTGGGGCTGTGCCAAAGGAGAAAAGCTTGGGATCAACCCCTGATCCCCAGGGGCTGGAATGGACCTAAAGATCATCCCATTCCAGCACATGGCAGGGACACCTTCCACTGTGCCAGGCTGCTCCAGCCCCAGTGTCCAGCCTGGTCTTGGGCACTGCCAGGGATCCAGGGGCAGCCCCAGCTGCTCTGGGCACCCTGTGCCAGCCCTGCCCACCCTGCCAGGGAACAATTCCTCATTGCCAAGATCCCATCCAGCCCTGCCCTCTGGCACTGGCAGCCATTCCCTGTGTGCTGTCCCTGCATCCCCTGGAAATTGTCTCTCTCCAGCTTTCCTGGGGCTCCTGCAGGCCCTGCAAGGCCACCCTGAGCTCAGCCCAAAGCTTCTCCTGTGCAGGTGAACAATGCCAGCTGTGCCAGCCTTTGCTGCCAGCAGAGCTGCTCCATCCCTCTGCTCATCCTGGAGCCTCCTCTGGGCTCTCTGCAGCAGCTCCAGCTCCTCCTGGGCTGGGACAGGGTTGGGGCAGCTCTCATGTGGGCTCTCACCTGAGGGGACACAGGGACACAATCCCAATCCCTCTCCTGATCCCAGCTGGGGGCTCTGGGCTGGGGCAGGTCCAGCTCTCCTAGGGCTGCTCCATCTGCTCATCCCAGCCTGGATTGATCCCGGGATTGTCCCAAGTGCAGCCCTGGCCTTGCTGGAGCTCAGCACATTCCCACGGGCCCTTGTGGAGCTGCTGGTGCAGATCCCTCTGGATGGCTCCTGCCACATTCCCGCTGGCTCCCGCAGCTCCCGAGCCGGGTTTGTGCTGCTCCCTGCAGCCATTCCTTGAGAAAAGCTCCCTGGAGCTTCCACGTGCCCAGCTGAGGGCTCCAGCTGGATCAGGACACTGGGGACCGAGTTTGGGGCAGTGATAACAACGTGTAAAACTGAAACAGGATGCCGGAGAAATATCACACGAGATAAGAGCAGTTATCAGCTGTAAAGAATGTTCTGCTGGCTTCTGATTGCTCCTATCTTCTATTTTTATCAGTTTCCTCCTGCTTGTCTCTGAACAAGTTTCCAGGTTTAGCAGGTCTGACCCAGCCAGCTGCAAATAAAGATAGCCCTGATAACTCCAAATGGCACAGGGCAACTCATTCCAGCCTCACAGAGCCTTTGGCTGGGAAGGATTTTCCAGCTGGATTGTTCAGTCCCAGGGGTTTCATCTCCCATCCCTGCAGCCCTGAAGTAAAATAAATAATAATATTTTCTGCTGGTAAAATAAAACCCCACCTGCTGCAGGTGCAAGTTCTCCATGAAGTGGGAAATAAGAGCTTGGGGTTCTCCAGGATGGGGAGGGCAAAGGCTGAGCCCTCAATCTCAGCAGGTCAGAGCACAGATTCTCTTCCCTGGCTCCGGGCTGCCTGCAGATAACTCCTGGACTCATTCCTGGCATGGGTTCCCCTCAGAGCTGCCCTCAGCTTTTCTTCCAGCTGGAATTGTCACCTGGCTGTCCCCAGGCTGAGCCTGGGCCACGCTCGCGGCTCTGTGAGGGTGGATTTAATGTGGGCAGGTAGGGACAGGATTTAAACTGCCAGAAGGATTGGGTTGGGGATTGGGATGGCCCAGGGATCCAGGGGCAGCCCCAGCTGCTCTGGGGCCTGCCAGGGAACAATTCCTCATTCCCAAAATCCCATTGAAGCCATTCCCTGGGTGCTGTCCCTGCAGGCCTTGTCCCCAGTCCCTCTGCAGCTCTCCTGGAGCCCCTTCAGGCCCTGCCAGGGGCTCTGAGCTCTCCTGGAGCTTCTCCTCTCCAGGCGAGCCCCCCCAGCTCTGCCAGCCCTCAGAACATCTCCATGGCTTCCCCTGGACTCACTCCCACACCCCCATGGCTTTTTCCAGGCCCGCTGCCATTCCATGGAGCTGGAGCGGTGCCCAGCCAGCCCTGGGGGCTGCAAACCCCGGGGAGTGAGCTCCAGGTGAGGAATTCAGCGCTGACATTTCCATCTCTGTGCAGCTCCGGGAGAGATCCGGGCCTGGTTAATCGGGTGGAGAGAGGGGACGGGTGAGTGGGTGCCCCTGGGGAGGATCTGCCCCGAGCCTGTGGAACAGGTCGGGAGGAAAAAACAACATCCGAGGCCATGAGCAGTGCTTGAAATTCAGATTTTATTGCTTTGTATGAGTGAAAAAAACGGGTGGGGGAAGAGAACTCCGAGACTGAAAGGTGGGAATCCACCACAGGCACCCAGGGGTGAGGGCGGCACAGCAAAGCTCCTCTCTTTTTTAAATTTCAGTTAAATAAAAAGGCAGAGCTGCTAAAAGGAAAAAAAAAAATGGGGTGCAATTAATGCTGAGCATCACCCTCCTCACAAATAACCCCCCTGGAGCTATGAAAATAAAATGACCCAAAATCCCTGAAAATAAAATCCCTGGGGTGGAGAGAGAGCTGCAGGAGGGAGCCCTGGGGATGAGCTTCACCCCCAGGGTTTAATGCCATTAAATGTTTTAACTAATGAAAGGGTTTAATGATTTAATGTCATTAAAGGTAATTTTTGGTGCAAGTTTAAGCCAAGTCCAGGGGCCTGGCTCTGCAAATCCTCTCCCAGGGCAAATCCTAAGCAGTGAGATCCCAAAAGAGCAGCGCCCAAGCTGAGAAATCAACATTTTTCCAGAGCTGGGCATGGGTTTTCATTCCCCCCAGAGGAAAAAGTGACTGGGATAATTAAGTTGCTGGAGATTTCCCAAGCTGCTCCAGACACCAAAAATATGGATCTTGTCCTCAGCTTAATGGTAGGCACTATATAAACATAATTTTAAAAACCCAGCCCTGTGTTTTGAGTGTCCTGAGTGCTCTGGGAACACAGACAGGCTGGAATATTGCTCAGATGGAAGTGCAGTGCTAAAGAAGTGCCTGGAAAAGGGCTCTGCTGGGATTGCTTCCCTCGCCAAGCTCTCTGCCCTCACCTTGCCTTGGAAGCAGCTGCTCTGCTCTTCTCCCCAGCCTCCCCCAATCTCTTTCCTCTCCAGCAGCTAAAAATGGGATTTGTGTCTGCAGGGCAGAAATAAAATCCCCACTTCTTCCCAGACTGTTGCTTCCTTCTCCCCAAACCAGCCCCAAGCTGGCAAAGCTGTTCTTTTAGGGAACACAATGTCCAGGGGAGATGGATTTCTCCTTTCACAGGCAGGTGGAGAAGGGAAAAGGAGGGAAGGGCAGGAAAACCTTCCTGGATTTTGTGTTGGATCCTTGGATGGACAGCTGGGAGCTGCTCACAGAATCTGAGCTAAGCACAGACAGCACCTCTGGGTGATTCTACAGCAGAAATTATGGAATTGCTCTTCCCACAGTGGAAATTCCCTTCCCAGCCAGGCGCTGGCATTTGGGGCTGGTGCAATAATTAATTTGGATTGAAATTTGGGAATGTTCCCCACATCCATGGCACACACCCAGTGTTTGCACATGGATTTTGCTGCCAGGATTGAGCCCCATCCATGGGAAGGAAATTAAATTGACTGGTCCCCAGAGAGACCTGCTAGGAATCAGAAGTCTGGAATCACTGAGGTTGGAAAAGCCCTCCAAGACCTTTGAGTCCAGCCCTTAACCCAGCATTAACCATGTCCCCAAGTGCCACACCCATCACAGTCACTAAGGTTTCCCTCCAAAGTCTGTGTTCTTCCATGGAAATATTTTTCAGACAAAAAAATAGGAAAATTTTCCTAATATTTTTCACTAAGAGGGGCATGATTCTGAAGGAAACAGGTTAGCACAGCACTTTACTATTTACAAAATCATTATTCTAAGCTGGAATGAAAATGAAATCTTTCAGCTTCTATTTCTTTGGAGAATTTGGTCATTCTGGAAAACGATTGTCTAAGCCATGCTTGGCAATTAACACTTTTGCCCTGTGTTTGGTTCTGTGAGAATTTGGTCATTCTGGATGTCTAAGCCATGCTTGGCAATTAACACTTTTGCCCTGTGTTTGGTTCTAATGAGGTCTTAATTAGGCTCTAATTTCACACCAGCAACACCAAGATTTGCCTTTGTAGAGAACCAGAGAATCCCAGAATGGGTTGGGGTGGAAGGGAGATCAAACTCATCCCATTCCCTGGGCAGGGACACCTTCCACTGTCCCAGGCTGCTCCAAGGTGGCCTTGGGCACTGCCAGGGATCCAGGGGCAGCCCCAGCTGCTCTGGGCACCCTGTGCCAGGGCCTGCCCACCCTCCAGGGCAGATTTATCCCCAAAATCCCACCCAGCCTGAGGCCCTGGCCCAGGAGGTGAAGCTGATGAGTCCACGGCGTTCCGCGTGAATCCCGACGTTCCCTCACGGTGATTCCCACACGACGCCGGTGCCGGGCACTGGGGCAGCACTGGGATCTCCCCGATCCATCAGCTTCACCAGCACTGCTCCTCCAGCCTGGCCAGGCCCTGTGGCTCTGCAGAAGGGCCAGCAGCTCCCACAGCAGGCACCGCTCACACCGTCCCCGTGCCGCGCACGATCCTCCCCCGCTTCTCCCTAGGAAGATTTCTCCTCAGGGATCTTCATGCCCGGCTGCTCCACGGCCAGCTGGTTCTCCAGGACGCAGCAGAGCTTGCAGCTCTCGATGAGCTTGGCCTGGAGGTACTCCCTGTCCTTCTTGTGCCAGGCGTCGGTGGCGATGTAGGTGTTGTAGGGGTCGCGGGGCCCCTCGAGGCGCCGCGCCCGCAGGTTGGTCACCATCACCCCCACGGTGAAGAACCCAAAGAGCCCCAGCATCAGCAGCACGTAGATGATGGCCAGGCTGTCGCTCGCGCTGCTCTCCTGGGAAGGAGATGAGCTGTTGGTCTGTTGCAGGCACTCCTGGAGCAGTTTGGAGAGGAGCAGGTTCAGGGTCGTGGTGTTCGACAGCACCAACATTTGGATTTTCTGTCCTTGGCTCTTCTTCCTTCCTTTGGCTGGAAAAGGGTAAAAATCAAGGGGTGGCATCAGATAAATGTCTGATTAAGCTCTTTTCTGACCCAGAGACGGGGCAACTGAGAGGTGTTTTAAAAACTTTTATTCCATTTTCAGTCTCATGAGAAGGGTGAGACAATACAGATGTTACAATTCACAATCAGAAGCCAATTATTTCCTAATTACAATACACTATAAGTGTTTCTTGGCCTATCAGCTTAAGCCACACCACGCTATAAATGTCTTAAAGCCAATTATCTAAAATTAACCCTCATGGGTCCCATACAATGCATCTTTCACTGTTCTGTTTCTCCAAAGTATTTGGTCTTTTTTGCAAGACCACCCTTTGAAACTTGTTTCTAGCTCCATTTCTCTCCCAACAATGTCTGTCCTGTTCCAGGGCATTTCTGAGTCAGCATTTCCAATCTCAAGGTTTGCATACAGTTGCACACTGTGTGAGCCTTCTGTCAGGCTTGGAGAATTCCCTACAAATTAATTTCCCACTTTTCTCCCTCTCTCTTGAACGGAAAAAAAATTATTTGATGAATCCCACAGACAAAGATAGGATTTCCTCTGTCTCCCTTTCCTGGCTCCCCCCCTCAGTGAGAGAGAGCCTGGGTGTGATGCCTTGAGTTTCAGCTTTTCTACTTTTCACATTCTGGCCATTTGGGTTCATCTTGGGTTCATTTTGGGACCATTTGGGTTCATCCTGGGTGCATTTTGGGACCATTTGGGTTCATCCTGGGTGCAGCCCTGGCTGGGCTCTGGTGCTGCCCAAGGTGGATCCATGGAGGAGATCCTTTGAATCAATCCCTGCTTTATTCTGTGACTCTGTCCAGCCTCTGCTCTGGCTCAGCCTTCCCAAGGCATCAGTTCAACGTGGGGAGCCCCTCTCATCTCTCACCTGTAACCCAGCCAGGGCTGAGTCCATCCCCAGCGACAGCTCCAAAACCCCTTGGGCTGCACAGCTGGTCTGTCCTGGTGTGGAGCTGGCACAGATCTCACCCCGAGCTCCCTGCTGCTGCTTGGAGTTCAGGACTCCCTTCCTGAGCCCCCAGGCAGGAGCAGTGTCCCAGCCAGAGGGACAGCTCTGATCTCTGCTCTAGGACAGGGACAGCACCAAGGAACAGCTGGAGCTGGGCCTGGAGGGATTTAGGTTGGATTTTAGGGAAAGGTTCTTCCTCAGAGGCTGCTGGCACTGCCCAGGCTGCCCAGGGAATGGGCACGGCCCCGAGGCTGCCAGAGCTCCAGGAGCAGGAGATGGGGACACCCAGAAGCTCCTGGAAGGCCAAAGCCTCACAGGCACAGCCTCTGCTCTGCCAGTCTCACACAGGAGGCTCAAAGGTTCTTTTCCCTTTCCAATCCACCTGTAAATCACTCAATGAGAGGAACCCTGTCAGCACTGCATTCCCAAATCCTCAGCAGCCATGCAACATCAAATAATAAAATCATTTTAGGTTTGGAAGGGACCTCACAGCCCACCCAGTGCCAGCCCTGCCATGGCAGGGACACCTTCCACTGTGCCAGGCTGCTCCAGCGTCCAACCTGGCCTTGGGCACTGCCAGGGATCCAGGGATGGAATTCCATCCCAGCCCCAGCCCACCCTCACAGGGAACAATTCCTCACTCCCAAGATCCCATTTAACCCTGCCTTCCTTCAGTCTGAAGCCATTCCCTGTGTGCTGTCCCTGCATCCCCTGGAAATTGTCTCTCTCCAGCTTTCCTGGGGCTCCTGCAGGCCCTGCAAGGCCACCCTGAGCTCAGCCCAAAGCTTCTCCTGTGCAGGTGAACAATGCCAGCTGTGCCAGCCTTTCCCCATCCATGACTGACAGCCCCACCACAGCCCCTCAGTTAAAAGAGTCTGGAGAAGGAACACACCAACGTCCCTGGACCACCTGAATGGGGCATTGTCACTCAAGGTGCCCTTGGCACCCCCTGGGGTGGCTCTCAGGACTTCCCACAGCTTTAAATCCGCGGCAGCACCTCAGCAAATCCTTCTCCAGAACACTCAGCCGTTGTTGTTGGGGGATTTTGAGGAGGAAGTACATGAGAACCATTTCTAGGCTGAGAAGGAGCCCGGGGCAGGAGTGACACCTCTGGCAGGGGACGGTGGCAGCTCAGGGATGTTTTCCAGGAGCTCTGCGTGGGAGGGAGCTGAGCTGGGCACAGCCTGCAGCTGCTGGGAATGACCCTGCAGGAACAGCAGGTACCTGGAGGCTGCCTTGGGATTGTTTGTGCCTTGCTGTGGAATGAAAGCTGCACAAGGAGCTGCTGAAACAGAGGGACAGAGCCAGGGCTCTGCTCTTGGCCCCAGTGTTCCTCAGGAGGAGAACATTTCCCTGGAGCATTCACAGCCAAGGGAACACAGCAGGCATGGAGAGGGTCACACACAGGAATTAATGGTTAATTAATGACTCCTGGTGCTGATTTTCACTGTGAACTCTTTACCTGAGCACTCACGGGCCTGAGGCTGAAACACTGAGAAATTCAGCCTGGGGTGGGGAATTCTTGTGGAATCGTGGAATGGTTTGGGTTGGGAAGGAGCTCAAATTCCACCCAGTGCCACGGCAGGGACACCTTCCACTGTGCCAGGCTGCTCCAGCCCCAGTGTCCAGCCTGGCCTTGGGCGCTGCCAGGGATCCAGGGGCAGCCCCAGCTGCTCTGGGAATTCCATCCCAGCCCCTGCCCATCCTGCCAGGAACAATTCCTCATTGCCAAGGTCCCATCCAGCCCTGCCCATCCCCTGGAAATTGTCTCTCTCCATGTTTTTGTAGCTCCATCCAAGGCCAGGCTGGACACTGGGGCTGGAGCAGCCTGGCACAGTGGGAGGTGTCCCTGCCATGGCAGGGCTGGCACTGGGTGGGATTTAAGGTCCTTCCCAACCCAATCCAGTCTGGGATTCTGGGATTTTATGGGCTGTCCCTGATCTCTTCAGGAGCACCCAAATCCCTGCAGCTGTGGGTGCCAGAGCTGCAAAAGCCACTCAGGATGTGAGCCCAGCTGGGTGGGGAGAGGCCAGGGGGAGCCCCTGGAGAGCTGCTGGTGCCTCTGTGGGAGCTGAGGCCATGAGAATGTCACAGCAGAGCTGCAGAGCGACCTTGGAGTCCAAATACAGGGAATTTCAGTTGGATCTGGCACCTCATGGAGCTGCTGCCAGCTGTGGGGATGGCAGGGCTGACTGGCACCCCCTGAGGGGCACTGGCTGCTTCCCAGCACGGGCACAGTACAAGGCTCTGCTCCAAAGGAAGCTGAATCCTGATTCCATAGCCTGGATCCGAGTCCAAATACAGGGAATTTCAGTTGGATCTGGCACCTCATGGAGCTGCTGCCAGCTGTGGGGATGGCAGGGCTGACTGGCACCCCCTGAGGGGCACTGGCTGCTTCCCAGCACGGGCACAGTACAAGGCTCTGCTCCAAAGGAAGCTGAATCCTGATTCCATAGCCTGGATCCTGCTCCCACAGCCTGGATCCTGCTCCCTGAACCTGGATCCTG
>NW_024366737.1:282301-384673 GCF_014805655.1 Passer montanus
TCCTGCTCCCTGAACCTGGATCCGGATCCCTGAGCCTGGATCCTGCTCCCACAGCCTGGATCCTGCTCCCACAGCCTGGATCCTGCTCCCACAGCCTGGATCCTCCTCCCACAGCCTGGATCCTGCTCCCAGTGGAGGGCACCCAGCCCAGTGGGCACCTTCAGCTCCAGCCCAGCCCTTCCTGCCCAGTCTGGGCTGGGCTGATCTCCAGCAGCTCAGCTCCAGAGGCTGCTGGTGCCACCAGGGTTTAAAAGGGAAAAGGGAATTTTCTGTCCTGGAATGCACCTAAAATTTGTGACACTCAGCTTTGGAGCTCAACAGGAATTTTGTCCTCAAGCACTGAGAGCTGGAGAGAGCCCAGAGGAGGCTCCAGGATGAGCAGAGGGATGGAGCAGCTCTGCTGGCAGCAAAGGCTGGCACAGCTGGCATTGTTCACCTGCACAGGAGAAGCTTTGGGCTGAGCTCAGGGTGGCCTTGCAGGGCCTGCAGGAGCCCCAGGAAAGCTGGAGAGAGACAATTCCCAGGGGATGCAGGGACAGCACTCAGGCAGTGGCTTCCAACTGGTAGATTTCCATTCCAGTCCCTCATTTCCCTGTGATGGAAATGAGGGGCTGGGATGGAATTCTCAGAGCAGCTGCCCCTGGATCCCTGGCAGTGCCCAAGGCCAGGTTGGACACTGGGGCTGGAGCAGCCTGGCACAGTGGAAGGTGTCCCTGCCATGGCAGGGTTGGCACTGAGTGGGCTTTGAGGTCCCTCCCGGCCCAAACCATTCCAGGATTCCATAAAAACTGACTCGTGGCTGCCTCTATTTCTCTTCCCTGCTGAGATTTCAATGTGATTTTTATCACACAAACCGAGCTGGATGTGAAGGTGCAGATTTTAACAGCATTTTCTCAGCTCTCCCAATTCACAGCACCTCTATTTTCATTTCCACCAAGCAAATATCTCCAACCCTCTCTCCTATTGCTGCCAAAAGCGTCAGCAGCCAGCCCCAGAAACCCAGGCGGTTTAGAGGAACACTCACCTTTAGAAAACACAGCTCTATCACCAGTTCTGTGCTTTAATGCACAGAAATAAAGCCTGTGCTACTCTCAGAGCAAAAAACCAGCACAGCACATCACCCACCTCCCAGATTTTCTACCTTCCAAATGTTCTGCTGCTTCTCCAGTGCCATGAAGGATCCAGTGACCTCCCTGGCTCGTTTCCCTGCCATTCCTTCAGGGATGAGTAGCTCTGACACCGTTCCCATTACACAAGGGAGCCCCATTTCCTCACCCCAGCTGCCGGGAATTTTGCAACCCGGCAGCATCCAGGGCACTGCTCCTGCCCGAGCCGGGAGGGATCTGCAGCTCTGGGGGCTGCAAACACCTCCTGCAGCCCCCAGCTGTGCATGGCAGCCCTGCAGCCCTGCAGCCTGCCCGGGCCTGGCCTTCCCTGCTCAGCTGGGCAGCACCAGCCCTGCTCCTGGGTGGCTCCAAAGAGCAGCACCTGTGTGCTGGGGGCACTGAATTGTCCCCAAACCCCTAGGAATTGTCCCAAAAACTGCACTGAATTGTCCTCAAACCCCCACTGAATTGTCCCCAAACACCCTGGGAATTGTCCGCAAAACTCCACTGAATTGTCCTCAATCCTCCACTGAGTTGTCCCCAAACTCCTAGTGAATTGTCCCCAAAACCCCATGAGTGAATTGTCTCCAAAACCCCAGTAAATTGTCCCCAAACCCCCAGTGAATTGTCCCCAAACCTCCAGTGAGTGAATTGTCCCAAACCCCCACTGAATTGTCCCCAAAACCCCACTGAGTGAATTGTCCCCAAACCCCCACTGAATTGTCCCAAAACCCCCAGTAAATTGTCCCCAAAACTGCACTGAATTGTCCTCAAACCCCCACTGAATTGTCCCCAAATCCTCAGTGAATTATCCCCAAACTCCCACTGAGTGAATTGTCCCCAAATCCCCACTGAATTGTCCTCAAAACCCCACTGAATTATCCTCAAACCCCCACTGAGTGAATTATCCCCAAAACCCAGTACAAACCCCACTGAATTGTCCTCAAACCCCCAGTAAATTGTCCCCAAAACCCCAGTGAATTGTCCCCAAAACTCCACTGAATTGTCCTCAAAACCCCACTGAATTATCCTCAAACCCCCACTGAGTGAATTATCCCCAAAACCCAGTGAATTGTCCCCAGCCCCCCAGTAAATTGTCCCCAAACTCCAGTGAATTTTCCCCAAACCCTACTGAATTGTCCTCAAACCCCAGTGAATTGTCCCCAAAACTCCACTGAATTGTCCTCAATCCTCCACTGAGTTGTCCCCAAACTCCTAGTGAATTGGCCCCAAAACTCCACTGAATTGTCCCCAAAACCCCACTGAGTGAATTGTCCCCAAACTGCACTGAATTGTCCCCAAACCCTCAGTGAATTATCCCCAAACCCCAATGAATTGTCCCCAAACTCCAGTGAATCGTCCCCAAAACTCCACTGAATTGTCCTCAAACCCCCACTGGATTGTCACTAAACCCCCAGAGAATTGTCCCCAAACCCTCAGTGAATTTTTCATTTCCACCAAGCAAACATCTCCAACCCTCTCTCCTATTGCTGCCAAAAGCGTCAGCAGCCAGCCCCAGAAACCCAGGCGGTTTAGAGGAACACTCACCTTTAGAAAACACAGCTCTATCACCAGTTCTGTGCTTTAATGCACAGAAATAAAGCCTGTGCTACTCTCAGAGCAAAAAACCAGCACAGCACATCACCCACCTCCCAGATTTTCTACCTTCCAAATGTTCTGCTGCTTCTCCAGTGCCATGAAGGATCCAGTGACCTCCCTGGCTCGTTTCCCTGCCATTCCTTCAGGGATGAGTAGCTCTGACACCGTTCCCATTACACAAGGGAGCCCCATTTCCTCACCCCAGCTGCCGGGAATTTTGCAACCCGGCAGCATCCAGGGCACTGCTCCTGCCCGAGCCGGGAGGGATCTGCAGCTCTGGGGGCTGCAAACAGCTCCTGCAGCCCCCAGCTGTGCATGGCAGCCCTGCAGCCCTGCAGCCTGCCCGGGCCTGGCCTTCCCTGCTCAGCTGGGCAGCACCAGCCCTGCTCCTGGGTGGCTCCAAAGAGCAGCACCTGTGTGCTGGGGGCACTGAATTGTCCCCAAACCCCTAGGAATTGTCCCAAAAACTGCACTGAATTGTCCTCAAACCCCCACTGAATTGTCCCCAAACACCCTGGGAATTGTCCGCAAAACTCCACTGAATTGTCCTCAATCCTCCACTGAGTTGTCCCCAAACTCCTAGTGAATTGTCCCCAAAACCCCATGAGTGAATTGTCTCCAAAACCCCAGTAAATTGTCCCCAAACCCCCAGTGAATTGTCCCCAAACCTCCAGTGAGTGAATTGTCCCAAACCCCCACTGAATTGTCCCCAAAACCCCACTGAGTGAATTGTCCCCAAAACTGCACTGAATTGTCCACAAACCCCACTGAATTGTCCTCAAACCCCCAGTAAATTGTCCCCAAAACCCCAGTGAATTGTCCCCAAAACTCCACTGAATTGTCCTCAAAACCCCACTGAATTATCCTCAAACCCCCACTGAGTGAATTATCCCCAAAACCCAGTGAATTGTCCCCAGCCCCCCAGTAAATTGTCCCCAAACTCCAGTGAATTTTCCCCAAACCCTACTGAATTGTCCTCAAACCCCAGTGAATTGTCCCCAAAACTCCACTGAATTGTCCTCAATCCTCCACTGAGTTGTCCCCAAACTCCTAGTGAATTGGCCCCAAAACTCCACTGAATTGTCCCCAAAACCCCACTGAGTGAATTGTCCCCAAACTGCACTGAATTGTCCCCAAACCCTCAGTGAATTATCCCCAAACCCCAATGAATTGTCCCCAAACTCCAGTGAATTGTCCCCAAACTCCAGTGAATCGTCCCCAAAACTCCACTGAATTGTCCTCAAACACCCACTGGATTGTCACTAAACCCCCAGAGAATTGTCCCCAAACCCTCAGTGAATTGTCCCCAAACCCCAATGAATTGTCCCCAAACTCCAGTGAATTGTCCCCAAACTCCAGTGAATCGTCCCCAAAACTCCACTGAATTGTCCTCAAACCCCCACTGGATTGTCACTAAACCCCCAGAGAATTGTCCCCAAACCCTCAGTGAATTGTCCCCAAACCCCAATGAATTGTCCCCAAACTCCAGTGAATTGTCCCCAAACTCCAGTGAATCGTCCCCAAAACTCCACTGAATTGTCCTCAAACCCCCACTGAATTGTCCTCAAACCCCCACTGAATTGTCCTCAAACCCCCACTGAATTGTCCCCAAATCCTCAGTGAATTATCCCCAAACTCCCACTGAGTGAATTGTCCCCAAATCCCCACTGAATTGTCCTCAAAACCCCACTGAATTATCCTCAAACCCCCACTGAGTGAATTATCCCCAAAACCCAGTGAATTGTCCCCAGCCCCCCAGTAAATTGTCCCCAAACTCCAATGAATTTTCCCCAAACCCTACTGAATTGTCCTCAAACCCCAGTGAATTGTCCCCAAAACCCCACTGAGTGAATTGTCCCCAAACCCTCAGTGAATTATCCCCAAACCCCAATGAATTGTCCCCAAACTCCAGTGAATCGTCCCCAAAACTCCACTGAATTGTCCTCAATCCTCCACTGAGTTGTCCCCAAACTCCTAGTGAATTGGCCCCAAAACTCCACTGAATTGTCCCCAAAACCCCACTGAGTGAATTGTCCCCAAACTGCACTGAATTGTCCCCAAACCCTCAGTGAATTATCCCCAAACCCCAATGAATTGTCCCCAAACTCCAGTGAATCGTCCCCAAAACTCCACTGAATTGTCCTCAAACCCCCACTGGATTGTCCCCAGTGAATTGTCCCCAAACCCCAGTGAATTGTCCCCAAACCCCACTTCTCCCCGATCACAAGCCAGCAGTTCCATTTCCTTGCCCATGCAGACATCCCGCTATCCCAGAGCGGAACTCCCGCACTCCCAAAAACCCACCCAGCCCGGCGAATCCCCCGCAGGCTGGGGGCAGCTGCCAGCCCCGGGCAGCAAACACGGGCACGGCTGGAGCACGAACAAACCCCAGCCCTGCTGCCCCATCCGCTCAGCTCCTGCAGATTCCCGTTTTCCCTCCAGCCCCGCTCCCATGCCGGGCTGCCCGGACACACCTGCGGGGCTCCAGCCCCTCCTGGGCAGGGAGAGGTGCGGAGGTGGAGATGCCAGCCCTGGGGATGGGTGCGGGGCTCAGCTGGCTCTGGCTCTTGCAGGGCCACCAGCCCGGCTGTCACTGTCCCGTCCTGGCAGAGGCGAGCAGGGAAAAGCTGGGCTGGGAGGAGGAGGAGGAGGGAGGGAGGGAAGGAGGAAGGGAGGGAGGGAGGGAGGGCAGCAGAGCCGTGCCCGCTGCAGGTGCCCAGGTGGGAGGTGCTGAGGGGGCACCGCAGCTCCTGGCATGGGAGTTGTGCAGCCAGAGCAGCACAGGAGAGAGGGAATAATGGAATTCCTGTGGGAATAAACCCACAGGGATCCCCCAGTGCCAGCCCTGCCCTGCCCAGAGCCCCCAAATCCCACCCTGGGCACCCCTGGCAGCGCTGGCCAAAGGCTCCTGGAGCTCTGGCAGCCTCGGGGCCGTGCCCATTCCCTGGGCAGCCTGGGCAGTGCCAGCACCTCTGGGGAAGAACCTTTCCCTAAAATCCACCCTAAATCCCTCTGGCCCAGCCCCAGCCCCTCCCCGGGAGCTCCCAGCTCAGGCTGCTCTGCTCCAGGAAGGCTCCGGGGGTTGGGACATTCCCAGTGATGCTGCCCTGGCCCCCTGGCACTCCCCGAGCTCCATCCTCCACGGACATTGCACATTTTGGGCTGGGAGGAGGAAGGGGAGGTCATTTCGGGGCTCCCCTCTAACATCTCCCTGAAGGGAGCACCAAAACCTCAAAATCCCACCCCAAATCTCACCCTCTGCTTATCCCTGAGCCACAGGGGGATCATCAGTGCCCACCTGGAAGCTACAAAATGAATTTATCACCGTGGAAAGATGCATTTGAGCTCCTTCAGAGGATGCTGCTGGTGTGGGGTGACACCCCCTCAGCATTCCTGGGCCAGGGCACATCCCAATCCATCCCATCCCACCCCATTCCATGGTCCTGGCAGGGACAGTGGCCCCCAGACTCTCATCAGCTGCAGTAAACAGGGATGGGATGGGATGGGATGGGATGGGATGGGATGGGATGGGATGGGATGGGATGGGATGGGATGGGATGGGATGGGATTGGGTGGAGATTGGGGTTGGGATTGTGATTGGGATGGGGTGGGATGGGTTGGGATGGGATTGATGGGATAGGGTTGGATTCATATTCATCTTGGGATGGCCTGAGAGAGATTGGGATGGATGGGATTGGGATTGGGATTGGGATGGGATGGATTAGGTGGGATTTGATGGAGATTGGGATTGGGATTGGGATGGGGATTGGGATGGGGTGGGATACAATGGGATGGGATGGGATGGGATTCAGATTGGGATGGGATGGGATGGGATGGGATAGGGTTGGATTCATATTCATCTTGGGATGGCCTGAGAGAGATTGGGATGGATGGGATTGGGATTGGGATTGGGATTGGGATTGGGATTGGGATTGGGATTGGGATGGGATGGATTAGGTGGGATTTGATGGAGATTGGGATTGGGATGGGGATTGGGATGGGGTGGGATACAATGGGATGGGATGGCATTCAGATTCAGATTGGGATGGGATGGGATGGGATGGGATGGGATGGGATGGGATGGGATGGGATGGGATTGATGGGATGGAGATTGGGATTGGGATGTGGTGGGATAAAATGGGATGGGATAGGATTGGATTCAGATTCAGATTGGGATGGATGGGTTGGGAGCGATTGGGATGGATGGGAATGGGATTGGGATTGGGATTGGGATTGGGATTGGGATTGGGATTGGGATAATGGGATGGGATGTCTCCTTGCCTGACACTCTTTGCCAGCTGCTGTTGCCTGGGCAGCAGCTGGGGAGAGGAACTGAGGTGGTGATGGAGGCATTTAAACAAATGGATGAAAATATCTCAGCATTTTCTCGCTGCTCACTTTTCCAGAGCTTTATTCCATTTTTCCTCGGGGTGAGGATGCAGCCCGTGCTTCCCTTGCCTGAGCTGTGGCTGCCTCTCAGTGCAGGATCAGGCTGTGGGATTCATTTCCAGGCTGGCCCAAATCTCTGGTAACATCTGCCTTTCTGCCTGCCCAGTTTCCCCCCTCCAGGGCAGCCCAGTTCAGTCCTCCCCTGCCCCTGGGAAGCCTGGAGCAGGATCTGTGGGATTGGGATGTTATGGGATAATGGGATGGTATGTCTCCTTGCCTGACACTCTTTGCCAGCTGCTGTTGCCTGGGCAGCAGCTGGGGAGAGGAACTGAGGTGGTGATGGAGGCATTTAAACAAATGGATGAAAATATCTCAGCATTTTCTCGCTGCTCACTTTTCCAGAGCTTTATTCCATTTTTCCTCGGGGTGAGGATGCAGCCCGTGCTTCCCTTGCCTGAGCTGTGGCTGCCTCTCAGTGCAGGATCAGGCTGTGGGATTCATTTCCAGGCTGGCCCAAATCTCTGGTAACATCTGCCTTTCTGCCTGCCCAGTTTCCCCCCTCCAGGGCAGCCCAGTTCAGTCCTCCCCTGCCCCTGGGAAGCCTGGAGCAGGATCTGATCCTCTTCTTTTCACAGCCCCCAGGGAATTCCCCTTTCAAGGTGAATTTTAAATCTTGAATGGGAGCTGGGGGTACAAGGAAGAGGGAGAAGCTGGAGGGGTGGCCCAGCTCAGGAGGAGTCACGAGGAGGAGATTCCCTTCCCCAGAGCAGTGGCACCAGTTTGAGGCCAAGCACGGCCACCAAGACCCTGGGATGTGAAGGAATGTTGTGCCTGAGTGTGTGATCTCCCCAAATGACTGAAGGGTGTCCCAGAGTTTAACTCAGGCTGGGAACAACACCAGGAAAAGCTGTGGGAGGATGGGCTGGGGCTGATTAGGGAAAGTGCACTTGTGGATAAATGCATTGGATGAAATAAATGGGTTAAACCAGCAATGCTGAAGGCTCAGAAATGGGGTTAGGGCAGCAAAGGCTCCCTTTGGGGTGGCCACAGCGCGTTGGATCCAGGAGAGATCCATGAGGGAGGAGGAGGAAGAGGAGGAGGGTGTGGGTGGTCAGTGACAGCAGAGTCAGGCCCTGCTTCCTCCTGGCGGGGGAAATCTGGGACAAAACCAGATCCTGGCACTTCCTGGGCCAGCCTGCCCCTTCCCTGAATGCTGGGAAGGGAGTGTGGGACAAGGACAAGGATCTGGGGTGGCAGAGGTGGCCGTGCCAGGGCAGGGAGCCGTGAGGGCAGGCTGGGCCCAAGGAGGGCACTGCAGCCATTCCCTGTTCCCTTCTCCCAGGGCAGGGCTCTGGTGTCCCCCACCAGCTGTGGGGTCACCCTGCCACCCCACGGGACACAGGGAGGGGGCTGAGGGTGCCTGGAGTGCAGGGAACCCCCTCAGTGGGGACAGGGGGGCTCTGCTGAGCCCTGGGGACATCCCAGCTCCCTGCTGGGGCCAGCTCGGGAATTCCAGCCATGGGAATTCCAGCACAGGGAATTCCAGCCCAGGAGGAGCTGGAGCTGCTGCAGAGAGCCCAGAGGAGGCTCCAGGATGAGCAGAGGGATGGAGCAGCTCTGCTGGCAGCAAAGGCTGGCACAGCTGGCATTGTTCACCTGCACAGGAGAAGCTTTGGGCTGAGCTCAGGGTGGCCTTGCAGGGCCTGCAGGAGCCCCAGGAAAGCTGGAGAGAGACAATTTCCAGGGGATGCAGGGACAGCACAGCTCCCAACTGAAAAATTACAGGCTTAGATCAGATATTAGGAATCATTTCCTCCCTGGCAGGGTGGGCAGGGGCTGGGATGGAATTGCCAGAGCAGCTGGGGCTGCCCCTGGATCCCTGGCAGTGCCCAAGGCCAGGCTGGACACTGGGGCTGGAGCAGCCTGGCACAGTGGGAGGTGTCCCTGCCTTGGATCTGGATAAGTTTTAAGATCCCTTCCAAACCTCTTAGGCCATTTTAGGATCAATTCTCTGGGATCTCAGGTTCTGTGTGGGTCCCACTCCCCTCCCAGTCCCTCCAGTGTCACCCCCAGCCCAGGCAAGGCTGTGTCTCCACCAGAGCAGATCTGTAACTCCTGGATGAGGATCCCTTCCAAACCTTTTAGGTCATTTTAGGATTCATTCTCTGGGATCTCAGGTTCTGTGTGGGTCCCACTCCCCTCCCAGTCCCTCCAGTGTCACCCCCAGCCCAGGCAAGGCTGTGTCTCCACCAGAGCAGATCTGTAACTTCTATTTGACTTTGGGGGTACTTGAGAGCACCCGAGACTGGGAGATTATTATTTAATATATCTTTAAAGAGCTCCAGCTCGCTGTAGGAATCCTCTTTGCCCTCCTGGATCTGTCAGTAGCCACAGATTTCATTTTCCCCAGGTCAATGACGACCTGTGGAGTGATGGGATCCCTCAGGAAGTTTTCTCTGCAAGGTGACAAAGGACATTTCCCAGCACAGGGTCTTGCAGATCTCTTGAAACTGCAGTCCTGGAAGCCTTTGGGTTTTAAATTTGCCTCTTTTTTTTTTTGTTTTGTTTTGAGGAAAGAAATACTGAAATAAGTATGGGGAGCAGACACTTTAAAGTTTAAATACACTTTAAAGTGTATTTAACTTTAACTTGAAAGTTAAATCCACTTTATTCTTTCAATAAATTTCCCATTTTCTTTGAAAAGCTGCTGCTGTGGCCCTTGTACAGGAATAGACGAGATCTTAACATGTTTCTGTCCAGGTCTTTTTTTGTGGCATGGTAACCCCTAAAAAACAGGGGGAAGGACCAGAGCCGTACAAACCCTGACTGGCAGAGTTCTCTGGGCTCCTGAGCAAGAGGGAGGGAGAAATAACTCAGAATTCATTCAATAATTCAGAATTCATTCAGAAATAATTTGGTTTCTGGCCCCACAGGGCCCCGAGCTGGGCCCAGCTCTGCTCCCTTGGCCAAGCCCAGGGGACAGGAGGTGGCCAGGCCCTTCTGCAGCTCCATCCCCCACCCAAACCTGTCCCCCCATCACAGAGCTCTGCTGCCCCAGGGCTTGGCCAGCCCCTGGGGATGGCACCTCCAGCCCAGCCCAAACCCTGCAGAGATAATTTTGGATTGAGGTTTTCTCAGTCACCCTACAAAGGATGGCCAAGAGCGGGGCATAATTCACCTGCAGCTATCCCAGTATTAATGCAATTAATTAATTCAGTCATTACAACACAAAAGCCCTAAAAACAAGGGTTTGGAGCACCTGGTTCCCCCCTTGGTATGATCTCTGCCAGGATCCAGAGCTTCCCTTGGCAGCAGCAGTGAGGCCACAGCTCAGGGATGCAGCAAATGGAGCTGTGGGATTTCCTGCAGCTGGGAAAACTGGCTGCACTCTGCAGCCACTGAAATGCAGTTTAGAGTGGAAAAAAACCCAAAAAAACAACAACCCAGTGTTAAATTGGGAAGAAGATGTGCTGGCAGCTGCAGCTTTGGAAGGGGTTGGATGGAGAGGCTTCAAACCCCCAGAGCCATTGGATGCCATGAAATGGAATTCCTGTCCTGCAGAGGAGCTCTGAGCCCTCAGCTGAGGCACAGGGACTGGAGAGTGGATTTTGGTGAGGAGGATTCAGATGGGCACCACTGATCACCACTCACAACTTTAATGACCACACAGAGGAAATGTGGATTAGTGCTGACCAAAGCTGGAGTTTATTTTTCCCAGGGATCCTGGGGAGGTTCCTCCCCTGAGCCACAAACTCATCCCCACTGGCACAGGGTGCCCAGAGCAGCTGGGGCTGCCCCTGGATCCCTGGCAGTGCCCAAGGCCAGGTTGGACACTGGGGCTGGAGCAGCCTGGCACAGTGGAAGGCATCCCTGCCATGGCAGGGGGGCACTGGATGGGATTTAGAGCCCCTGCCAATCCAAACCAGTCTGGGATTCTGGGATCCCCTGAGAGATTATTTGGGTTATCAGCTCCCACAGGCTAAGCAGAACCCACTGGGATCTAGGACGAGGGAGGAAGGTGAGACCCTGGATCCCAAGCTCAAAAAGACATCCCAGGAGCACACAGCATCCCAGAATGGGTTGGGTTGGAATGTAGCCATGATATTTTATGAAAAATCCTCTGCTAGGATTTTTCCCATCCTGAAATGTAAACAATAACTATCTGCTGCTGTGGAATGTAACAGGTGTATTTTTTATTGGTTTATGTAGATTGTTTTCAATTAGTGACCAATCACAGCCACCTGTACCGAGGCTGTGAGCAGTCACAGGATTTTGTCATGATTTTCTATTCCATTCTATTCTTGGTCTTTGTAGCCTTCTGATCTTCCCCTCTCTCAGTTCTTTTAGTATAGTTTCAACGTAGTATTTTAATATATTATATAACATAATAAATCAGCCTTCTGAGCAAAATGGAGTCAAGCCTCATGTCCTCACACATGGGGTCTTTACCTCAAGAGTTGGAAGGACCTTAAATATAATTTTGTTCCAGCCCTGCCATGGCAGGGATACCTTCCACTGTGCCAGGCTGCTCCAAGTTCCAGTGTCCAACCTGAATCACCACATCCCTGGAGATTGGTTCATCCAGCATTTAAATTATTGAGAACCTGACCTTGTGGATCTCCTTTGATCCTTCAGTAAAAATACCATTGAACCTTTGGATTTTCCTCCACAGAATCCAACCACCTCAGAGGGCATTTTGTACCCCTATTTTTTATCAGCAGATGCCAGAATCCCCAAATCCCTGGTTGCCAAGGCCTGAGCAAGGCCCTTCCCATGGGCAAACTCCTCCCAGCACACTGAGAAGCAGAGCTGTTTTATGCTCAATTTTCATGGTGGCGTTGTCAGAAGAAAGTTCCAAGATTCCCCCACGGTGCAGGAAAAAGGATCTGTCCAAACATCCCCTCCAAACTCCCAGGAATTTACACCAAATCACTGGGGAATGTCAGGAGAGGAAGCTCCTCCATGCACAAGGAAGGACCTCAAAAATATCCCAAACTCAGGGGAAGAGCCAGATCACAGGGGCAGGGGAACTTTTCTCCTGAGGAGGAAAACTGGGAAAGGCCTTTGTGTTAACTGGGCTGAGCTCTCTGCCCACGCCACCCGCAGCACGTGAGCCCCAGCCTTGCCTCCCTTATCAAGGAAGTTTTTCAGAGGCAGCAGCAGCCCTGAGTGATTTCTTTATCTCATTTCCTCTTCTTTACAAGTGCCAGTGTTATGGTGTGAGGCCCAGATAAGCTTTTCTCTCCAGGCAGCCCCTGTGTGTCTTCCTGCTGGGCTGGTTTTCCCCTGAGCACACACAGATGGGGCAGCAGCAGCTGATTCCCAATTCCCACCCTTCCCAAACCTTGGGAGTCTCAGCTCCTGCTCCACTGATCCCCAGGGCAGTGAGAGGGTCAGGAGTTCTCCTGGGTGTGCTGCACCCCTGCAGCCTTCACTGGAGAGCTGGTGTGGATTTGTGTAAGAACAGATTTGTTCTGTCCTGAGCGGCTCATCCCTCCTTAGGCCAATTTTCCATGGATTCAGCCATGTCAGGAGGAGCAAATTCATTCCAAGCGTGGTGTGAGTGAAGTCAAACCTCATTCATGGTCTCCAGGCAGAGCCAGAACTGTTGGAATTGCTCCCAAAATCCTTTCCTGAGCAGCAGCAGAGGAGCCAGACCATGGAATGGGGAATGGTTTGGGTTGGGAGGGATCTTTAGAATCATCCAATTCCATGGGCAGGATTTCCATTATCTCAGCTTGTTCCAGCCCGGCCTCATTCCAGGGATGAGACAGCCACAGCTTCTCCTGGACTTTTGGAAGCTGTCCACCACGGCAGGGGTGGCACTGGATGGGCTGTAGGCTCCCTCCCATCCCAATCCATCCTGGGATTCCACGACCATTCCCAGGTCAGCACAAGGGCAGTGTTTCTGTGGCCTCTCTGCTCACCTGTGTGGGCTGAGCTTGTGCAAATCCACTCAGCACTGAAATCCTTACCTGGCTGAGGAGGAGAACACCAAGGATGGCCATTCCCAGATCAGCACAGGGCAGTGTTTCTGTGGCCTCTCTGTTCACCTGTGTGGGCTGAGCTTGTGCAAATCCACTCAGCACTGAAATCCTTACCTGGCTGAGGAGGAGAACACCAAGTCCTTCTTCCAGGCAAATCCTTCTCTTCCTTCTCCAGGTCAGCACCATGGAACTTCCCAGGAGGTTGGAGGAGACCTCTAAGGTTGGAGGAGACCTCCAAGGCTGAGCCCAGCACTGCCCAAAGGCTGCTCCTCCTCAGCTCCTGCTTCACTAAAAACTCTCTCAGAGCTGGGGCTGTGTGAGAGGTGGAGGAAGTGCTGCTGCTGATAATAAATTGATTTTGGAGTGATCATCTGCCCTCAGCATCTGAGGAGGGACAGAGACAGAGCTCCCCAAAGTGCCCGAGGCTGCAGCTGCCACTGCCCACATCCTGGCACTGCTCAAAGGGAACTTTTTAACTTAAAATTCATCCCATCCACCCCTGCCATGGACAGGGACACCTTCCACTGTCCCAGGCTGCTCCCAGCCCTGTCCTGGGGCTGGGACACTTCCAAGAATGGGGCAACCACAGCCTTTCGAAGCTCTCTGAACTTCAGAGCTCCTTCCTTCTCCTGAGCTTTCTGCTGCACTTTGCATGACCGATAAATGTGTTTTCCTTTCTTTCTTTTATGGCTGAAGAGAAAAAAATGGACAGTATAGGGAGGGGCTGGGGTTTAGGGCTCTGCTGGAAATGTTGTGGATTATCAGAGCTCCAGGGGGAATTTACAGAAGATTTCCAGCACCTGAAGGGGCTTCAGAAGGGATGGAGAGGGACTTTTTACAAGGTGATGGAGTGACAGGAGAAGGAATTTGATATTCGGGAGAAATTGTTCCCTGGCAGGGTGGGCAGGGGCTGGGATGGAATTCCCAGAGCAGCTGGGGCTGTCCCTGATCCCTGGCAGTGCCCAAGGCCAGGCTGGACACTGGGGCTGGAGCAGCCTGGCACAGTGGGAGGTGTCCCTGCCATGGCAGAGGTGGCACTGGGGGGCTTTGATGTCCTTCCAACCCAACCCATTTTGGGATTTTGTGCCCACATGGATGCTGTGGATGGACAGGACCAGGCACAGCCCCCAAAGTCCTTCCCACCCCATTCCCCAGCCCTGAATGTCACCCAGGTCCTTCCTGCTCTGCTCCTGCCCTTCTCAGGTGCACATTTATCCACACAGGGACTTTTTCTTCTCACCCCTCATATTCTCCTTACTTCAGGCATTTCTTTTCCTCCTGGGCAAACGAGTCATCCCAGGTTTTTTTTGAGATCCCTCCCACTCAGAACAATAGGCCAGGCAGGAGTGAAACTGTCCCTCCTTAAGCCAGGCTGCCACAAATTCCTCCTGCTTTCAGTGAGGGACTGGTGCTGAACTCAGGATTCTCATTCTCCCCTGGCAGCAGGAAAGGCTGAATCCTGCTCTGGATCTCAGTCAGGACTGAAAAAGCCTCTGGTGTTGCCCATCCTGGGTTTGTTGCCTCAGTCACAATCCAGGGATTACACCAACACGGGATGAGCTGACCTTAATCACAAGGTTTGTAAGAGTTGGACTTCATTTCTGAGATGTTTTAATGAACCACTCTGGCTCCCTCCTTCTAAAAATTCCCAACCCTCTGCTGCCTCCTGACTGGAAAGGAAACATCCTCAGAGATCAGGGTGCAGGTGAAGGGAAGGCTGAGGGTGCAAACAGCTTCAGACCCACACAGAGACACTTTGGAACACCCAAATTTACCGTGGGAGAGAGGATCTTTCATGGAAATCCCAAACTGCTACAAAACCCACTGGGTTTTGCAGAATCCCCAAATCCCTGGGGCTGGCAGAGCCCTCCCAGCCCAGGCAGTGCCAGCTGTGCCCCATGGGCACCTTGTCCCCAGCCCAGAGCACTCAGTGCCACCTGCAGGGGACACCTGCAGGGATGGGCACTGCCAAGCTCCCTGGGCAGCCCCTGCCAAGGCCTGAGCACCCTTTCCATGGGCAAATTCCTGCTGCTGGCCCAGCTGAGAGTAGTTTTGCATTAGAAATTGGGAAGGAATCTTGTCTGTGAAGGTGGAGAGGGTCTGACACAGAGCAGCTGGGGCTGCCCCTGGATCCCTGGAATGTTCAGTTCCAGGCTGGACACTGGGGCTGGAGCAGCCTGGCACATTGAAGGTGTCCCTGCCATGGCAGGGGTGGCACTGGGTGATCATTAAGGTCCCTTCCAACTCAGCCATTCCATAACTCTGTGATCACCCCGCCATGCCATTCCTAATGACATGACTAAGGGATTTAATAATTTTAAGCCTCATTTGTTTGCTCCACACCAGGAAATGGAAAAAGTGCATTCCTGTTGATCAACCCCTCTGCCAGATATAGCACATTATTCCTTTTGTTTGCAAAGTTTCATTTCCAAACACCATCCATTAACCAAAGCCCATTCATGCAGCACTTTGACCATCCAAATATTTTCCAGCAGATATCACCAAAGGGATTTTTTTTATCCTGCTCTTATGACCAGCTCCACTCCCATCAAAAAGATCAGCATGCTTTTAACCTTTTAACCCAAATTGAAACAAATAAGTGGGATTTTTGTCCATTTAGGAGCTTTAACCACCTGTGACATCACAGGAATGCTCTGGAGTGAGGAGCACTGGGAATGATGAGGGGCTGGGAGCTGGGGAGCACTTCCATCCTTTGCCTTGATGCTGGTGTTTGTTTGGAATTCTCCTCCACCCAGCTCTGCCCCAGCAAAGCTGAGCTTTAACAACTTCAGTGCTCCCATCCTTCACTAAATGTAATAAAGCTTCTGATGGCAAATTAATTAAACACGTTGACAGCCATGGTTTAATTGTGGGGGATGAGGGAGCCTCTTGGAAAGAGTCAAAGAGAGGTGTCCCTCAAAGTGAAGCTTTCTAGAGCAAAGCAGTGGCTGGAAAACAAAACCTTTGTTTGCTCTACTGCACTTGAAGTTCAAAATTCACCCCTTATTTTTCCATACAACAGAAAAATGTTCCATGGGATTCTTTTTATTTTGACTCTCACCCAAAAATTCATGTTTGGTGTGAGAGGGACTTTAAATGCCATCCCATTGCAGCCCTGCCACGGGGAGGGACACCTTCCACTCTGCCAGGTCGTTCCAATCCCTGTCCAATCCAGCCTTGCAGAGGTGTCCATGATCTGGGTGCTGCTCATCACACCAGTCAACAAACCAGGGCACAAAACTGCTTAAAATACCAAGAAACAAACCTGAAATAACCAAGGAATCAACACTTCAGTTTAATTAAAGCTGCAGCATCCAAATTCTCCAGTGGGTTTGGATCACAGAATGGGTAGGGTTGGATTTGGGGTTGGGTTTGAGGTTTTTTTTTTAAACTGAGTTCAAAACCAAATTATCTGCAAATGTGGCTTTTACAGGGCCAAAGAATCATCAGGGTTGGAAGAGACCTTGAACATCCCCCAGCACCACCAGCATCACCCCAAGGGCCACATCCTGAACACTCCCAGAGACTCCAGCACCTCCCTGGGGAGCTTATCCTAAGCCTGACCACTCTGCCAGGGAAAAATATCCTGTAATATCCAATCTGCACCTCTGTGACCTCCCAGCAGCACTCTGCAGAGCACAGATCCAGCCTGGTGGCTGGGCCGGGCCTCCAGCAGCCACCCCTGGCCAGGTGTGTCCAGCCAAGGCTGCTTTTCCTTTCAAGGTGTGCCAGGATTTCCCTCCATGCCCCAAACAGCCAGTGGCCAACAAAGCAAATGCACTCAGGGCAAAGTCAGTGCAAATAACTGGGGAGTTTTCTCCAGTTCAAAAGGAGGAGGATTGCTTCCTCCCCAGCTCCACCCACAGCAAACCCAGCACAAAAGGCTTCTGTTCTGTCTCCCAAAGAAAAATCCCCTGGCATTTCATTTTGATTGATGACACGCAATAAACTGAGGCAGGAACCCAGTGAATGTGTGGGGTTGGAAAACAGGGACACCAAACATGGATCCTGCCCCATTCCTGGGGCTGCCCATGCCCAGGGACCCTGGAACCCAGCCCAGGAGGAGCTGGAGCTGCTGCAGAGAGCCCAGAGGAGGCTCCAGGATGAGCAGAGGGATGGAGCAGCTCTGCTGGCAGCAAAGGCTGGCACAGCTGGCATTGTTCACCTGCACAGGAGAAGCTTTGGGCTGAGCTCAGGGTGGCCTTGCAGGGCCTGCAGGAGCCCCAGGAAAGCTGGAGAGAGACAATTTCCAGGGCATGCAGGGACAGCACCCAGGGAATGGCTTCCCACTGAAAAATTACAGGTTTAGGTCAGATATAAAGAAAAATTTCCTCCCTGGCAGGGTGGGCAGGGGCTGGGATGGAATTGCCAGAGCAGCTGGGGCTGCCCCTGGATCCCTGGCAGTGCCCAAGGCCAGGCTGGGCACTGGGGCTGGAGCAGCCTGGCACAGTGGGAGGTGTCCCTGCCATGGCAGGGGTGGCACTGGGTGGGCTTTGAGGTCTCTCCAACCCAAACATTCCAGAATTCCATGCTTGTCCCTGGCCTGATGTTGAGATCCCTGCAGTGGGACCTCTCCCCGTGGTTTCTGTCCCAGTCCCTCTGAGTGGAGCTGCTTTGCTGGTGCAGGATTTGAGGGATTGCTGGTGCAGGATTTCATTGGTGTTGCAGGCTTTGCTGCTCCCTCTGGCAGCCACTCATCCCATGGGAAATGGAGATGTTTGGAAGCAAAGGAAGCAGAGGGCAGAGCCAGAAGGACTTCCCAGAACTCCCATCAATCCTGGCTGCCCTGGGGTACAGCAATGGGTTTCCAGCTGCATTTCATGTCCAAAGTTGTTGGAACCCAGGACATCTCTCTGGATCCCCTGGACGCCTCAAAGCCCTGGCAGGAAGCCAAAGACACCTGGAAATTCAATCTTAACTCATGGAGTAAATTGCCAACCTGATAAGAAGGATTACAGGCCACAAAAGTTTAAGTAGCACAGTAGTAGCAATCACAGGGTGAAGGAAAAAATGTTGGAGCACTGTACAGGGGGATTTTGAACCTTGCACAGGGGAGTTTGGAATCCTTTACATGGGGGTCAGGAGTCCCAAGATGGAGGGATTTGGGCGTGCCCTGTCCTTCTTCTTTCTTCTCCTTGGCATCCATGTTCAGGATGATGTTGGCACGTGTGGATTGGTTCATGGTGAAGGTGCACTTGCCAACAAGGGTGAAAAGTATTGGAAATAGAAGGTAAATATCTTATACGTAGTTTTCACTATAAAAGAGACAACCGCCCCGTGGGTGGGAGAGAGTGCCCTTGGCTGTCTGCTGATCAGACCTGGCTGGACAGACAGAAAAACTTTGTAGATAAGGAACAATAAACTCAACTGAAGACTGAAAAAGCAAGAGTCCAGACTCCTTCTTCAAAGCACGGCCTGCCCAGAACCACCTTTTCCTGTGCTGGGGCAGAGACAAGTGACAGCCAACCCCGAGACAAAGTGTTCTGGTAAAGAGCTCTGAGAGCTTTCCCTGAGCCATGGGTTGGGGTTGTGCCTGTGCCACCCCACTGGTGCTCAGGGATTTCTCTCCTGGCCTCTGCATCTCCCACAGCCGAGTGTCTCTGCCCACCCTGCAGCTCTTGAGACACATTTTTTTTTTTTCTGGAGCCTGAGGTTTGCCAACAAAAGCATCACTGTGAGTTTTAGTGCACAATTAATCACAGTGTTCAATCAGTCCTTCCCTCCTGCTCCTCCAGCCCCTTCTGGAATAATCTCTCCCATTCCAACTCTTCCTCAGCTGCTGTTCCTGACCTCAGGAGCTGCAGAAACAAGCAGGGAACTCAAGAAGCTGCAAGGAAAGTTCTGCCCAGCCCAGTCATTTCTCAGATGTGTATTTGAGAGGCTCTGTGTGAAGCCCTGAGAGCAGCTGGAGGATGCAAGGAGCACGCACAGGGAACAGAATTCCTGGGGGAGGGAACTGCAGGATCCTCCCGTTCTCACTCTGAAGGTCAGAGCTGCTGCCTGGCAGGACAGGGAGTGTCCTGGCTGGAGGGAAAGGGGGCACTTGTGCTGAAGGACTCTGGGAAGGAGTTTAAATTGTTAGAGAGGAAGAAAAACTGTGTGGAAAAAATCTGGATTTCCAGATCCAGATTTTCAGGATTGCATTTCCAGTCTGTGTAAGGTGGCTCTGGCTGAGCAAGGCACTGCCCCAGGTGTCCCATCCTGTGTTTTTTTGATCACAGAATCCCCAAATCCCTGGGGCTGGCACAGCCCTGCCAGCCCAGGCAGTGCCAGCTGTGCCCCATGGGCACCTTGTCCCCAGCCCAGAGCACTCAGTGCCACCTGCAGGGGACACCTGCAGGGATGGGCACTGCCAAGCTCCCTGGGCAGCCCCTGCCAAGGCCTGAGCACCCTTTCCATGGGCAAATTCCTGCTGCTGGCCCAGCTGAGCCTGCCCTGGCCCAGCCTGAGGCTGTTTCCTCAGGGAATCTTCCAGAAGGAACACAGGGCTGCTGTACCCATGAGGAAAGTCTGGAATCTGTTTGGATGAGCCCCAGCTCTTCGCTCTGAAGTCTCAGACAACACTAAAAAAACTCACATTACATTAAAATCCCAATTAAAAACCACCCAACAGAAGCCCCAAGCAATTTGCTGAGTAACCCTCCCTTCTGCAGGAGCTCAGCCCTGGGAGCTCTCTCAGAATGGAAACTCTGACATGGCTTTAATGACAGGGCAGTGGTGCTGTGGCAGCTCCCAGCCCAGCATTCCTGCACGTCCCAGCAGCTCCTGCTGATTCAGGAGCCAGCCTGAGCAGCCAGAATTGGTCCAGCAGATTAAAAAGCAGGTGCAGCACATGGTAATCCCTCTGCCAAATTGGGCTGTGTGGGAGAGGCATTCAGCAAGAACTTTCCATGCCTTGGCAGCACGTGGAGCCATCCAGGCTCCCACAGCCTTCCAGGGAAGGCACTGGCACACTTTTGGGGAGGGTTGTGCTGCTGAGAAGGAGAAGTTGGTTTTTATGGCAAGTCCTGCATTTTCCCAATCAAATAACATCAATAAATGGATCGTTACTTTACTTACAAAGGCTCAACCCAGCATGGTTCAGCTCCTAGAAAAGTTAAAAAAAAAAAAAATCCATGCTGCTGTTAAAGGCACTTAAGAGAATCCCAGAATTGGGCTGGAAGGGATTTTCAGGATCATTTTCATGTCCCACAGGCAGGGACACCTTCCCCTGTGCCAGGCTGCTCCAGCCCCAGTGCCCAGCCTGGCCTTGGGCACTGCCAGGGATCCAGGGGCAGCCCCAGCTGCTCTGGGAATTCCATCCCAGCCCCTGCCCACCCTGCCAGGGAACAATTCCTGCTCAAAATCCCATCCAGCCCTGCCCTCTGTCAATTTAAAACCGTTCCCTGTGTGCTGGCACTCTCTGCCCATATAAAAATCCCCTCTCCTTCCTTTTCAGGTCCTTTTTAGGCTCTGAGCTGTCCCAGGAGTCTCCTCCAGGCTCTTCCCATCAGCCTGACAGTGACTCCCACCAGGGAATCACCTGGATGAAAATCCCACACACCCTGGGGATCAGGATCACTTCTACAGAGGCACAGGTGGCACCCAAAATTTACCTTTTCCATCTGGAAGCAGCCACTTTTCTCTGTGGGTGGCCCCTCATGCTCCTTCAAAGCCAAGAGATTTACAAAGTGAGATGCAGAAGAGCAGCTGGGAAAGGTGGGACCATAAAATCATGGAATGCTGAGGGCTGGCAGGGATGTCAAAGATCTTTTCCAACATCTGCTGTGGGCACGGGAGCCAGAGCTGGAGGCTGAGTTTTATTTGAGCCGGTTTTATTCAGGATAAAGCCATTGTTGGATATTTAGCTCCACCTATGGGCACCTCCTTGTACCTCTGGAAATTCCTCAGATTCAGCCATTTGGTCCTGCTTTAAAGCTCTTAATCCCAGATTTTTAATGTGGGAAGAGCCCTTCAGGAGCACCCAGTGCCAGCCAGCATCACCCCAAGGAGACATCCAGACTCCTCCTGGACACTGCCAGACACAGCGACCCCAAACTGCCCTGGGCAGCTCAGATCCAAACTTCCCATGGAATTTAAGAGGGGCATGAAGAAAGAAATTCCTTTCAGAAACTTCCACAAAGGAAAATTAACTTGGTTTATCTTCAGTGGGGTCAGGAAGCTTTATCTCTAGCCCTGGGCATCCAGCAGGGTGTCAGGAGGATACACCAGGCTCTTCCCAGTGGTGCCAAGCAATGGGCAGGGGCTGATGTCCAGGAATTCCCCTCACAGGAGGCACAGCTTCTGTCCTGGGCAGTGCCAGCCCTGGGATCTCCTCCTTGGAATATTCCAGAGCCACCTGGACACAGCCCTGTGCCCTGAGCTCATTCCTGTGAAGGGAATTTTTCTTTCCCAATCTCCAACCTGAGCCTCCTCTGGTGCAATTCCAGCCCATCTCCTCTCCTCCTTTCCCTGCCCCTCCTCTCAGGGATTTTTGGGGAGCAGTGGGGTCCCCCCTGAGCCTCCTCTTGTCCATTCCAAACCCCCCCAGCTGCTCCTCCCAGGATGTGTTTTCCAGCCATTTCCAAATGAACTCCAAACAAAAGGAATTCCTGGCAGGAAAACACACACACACACTCAACATGACAAAGTCTGGAATGGGACAGTGCCCTGTTATCAATGGAAATTTTGTCAGGGAAGATAAATCCAGCCCTGCCAGCTCCATCCTGTCCCCTGTCCTTGGAGTCACCTCTGTGCTTCTCCCTCACTCCCTGTAACACTGAAAATTTGGCATTATTTGAAAGCTCAGCGTCAAAATGTTCTTTACCAGTGTCTTGGGGAATGTCTTCATCATTGTTTTGTTATTGCTTTGTCTTTCCTGAATTATTAAAAGCATTAGCAGGGAATAATTCCCTGGAAAATGTTTCTGAAGTGTGCTGGCCAAGGCAGGATAAAAGCAGACAGGAAGAACTTGTGTTCCCCAGGACGAGCCAGAAGCAGAACTTGAGCAGGCAGGTGATGATGCCACGGGCAAAATCCCTGCTGGAATTGTTCAGAGATGGCTCAAAAATTGTTCAAATGGCTCCAGAGCTCTGGAGTTCATTCCTTCCTCACCTCTGGCAAGTCTGGACTGAAGGAGAATCTTCTGCTGCACTGATCCAGTGTGAAACAGCAAAGTTTCCACACTTGGGGCTGCTCTGGGAAACAAAACTGATTAAAAAACAATTTTTGTCCTTTTGAGGTCGTTGCCTTCACCTCTTTAACGAGGAAGGGCTTTAATTTGGCACCAAAAATTTATTTCTGCCATCACAGGACTGCCATTCCTTCCCATGGCAAAACCTTCACATTTTCCCTTAATTAATTTTGTAACAAAAGGACTCAAAGTTATCAGGTAAAACCATTTAATACTGATGTATTTTTGTGTTCCAGGAGCTTCAAAAACCATGGGATCATGGAATGGTTTGGGATGGAGGGACCTTAAAGCTCATCTCATTCCATCTTCCACCATCCCAGGCTACTCCAAGCCCCGTCCAACCTGACCCTGGACACTTCCAGGGATGGGGAATCCAGAGCCTCTCTGGAAAAAACCCCAAATTATTCATTTTTTAATATAAATATTTAATGTATTATGAATGCACAGGGGTTATTCTGGAGCAGCAGATGCTGATTCCTTTATTAGGAACTTGAGGCTCAGAAGAATGAGGTTTTCACTGGAATATCCCTCACTGGGTTTTATTCATGAGCAGATTCTCTCAAGTGGAGGTCATGCAACTCTCTCAAAGCTGGAAACCTTTTCAAGGCATCATTTATGAGGGCCTGGCACAACATTCTGCCCCTTTGGAAGCTGAAAATTCCCATTTTGGTGCTGAAATTTAAGTGGATCTGTGCAGAAAACACCAGGACATTTACAAGAAGACAATAAAATATTTTAATTTCAATCTGCCCCGTGCTATACAAGTGTATAAAATACCAACTAAGCATCCATTGGAACATTACAAAAATAACCAGAAAAAGCAAGCAGCACACTGGAGCCATGGGGACAGGAGGTGGCAGATCCAACCAGGAACACACTGAGAGCATTCCAACATTTCCATGGTTCCCACCTCAGGCAGGGGTCAGGTATTAAAATGACAAAAATCAGATTTATTGATGGTTTGAACTGAAAAGCAGCTCTGCTTTTGGAGGGAACACAGCAGCAGCCACCTGGGTTTCTACTGCCCAAGTCATGCTTGGATTTTTCATGGAAAAAGGACAGGACAGGAGTTATTCCCAATGCTTTGAACTGAATGTGGTGAGACACAAAGTCCAGCAGTCGTTTGAGAAACATGGAAAAGTCTTGGAAAGGCTTCAAGGCAGTTGTGGCAAACCCACACAGGTTTTTCTCCATTCATTCCTTTATTTTGGGTGTTGAATGCAGCACGTGGAGCCAGCTGAGGGTGACCCAAAATAATCTGATTTTCCTGGTGTCCAGCTGCAGCAGTCCATGGATCAGCTCTTCCCAGCAGCTCCCATGGAGCCAGGGCCACTCAGACAGCAGAGCCAGGCTTTGTCCCAGCTCCCAGGGAACAACAATCCAAGCTAGAGCAGGAAATTCAGTGCATTCATGGTCTCTAGGCCCACATTTCTCTCCCAGTCAGGGCTTCCCTGTTTCCCTCCACTCTCTTTAAAACAAATATTATTTTTAAAAATCAAGGTGTCAATCAGGAATTTCAGTCAACATTTGCTTCAATCTCTTCTCAGACCAACTGTGGCAAGAGCAAACCAGGAGAGAGCCACAGTTGGATTCCTAAAAACACAATGAGAGGCTCCAACATCCCTTTTCCAAGACCCCAAGTGGCCCCTGCTCTGAATGCACCATCAGCATTATTTGAGTCCTTTTTTCCCCCCTCAAGTCAAAACTCCCAAACAAATCCTATTGGAGATATAAATTACCTGAACTTAAATAATTTAAAATCCATGTTTTCCAACAACTCTCCTATTGCACGTTTTTCCATGCATTTTTTTCCCAAAACCCTCTGCAGGAATTCCAAAGGTTAAAATTTTAAAAGCACAACTTCCAGAGCACCAAAGGCAGGTGCTGGAGGAATTGGATCCTGCTGGAAAACGAGTGCCAATAAAACCAAATATAAATACATCATGTATGTACACATCCAGGAGGAATTCTGGGATGCTGAGATAATAAATACTTTGAAACAATTCCCAGATCTCCAGAAACTCGGGAGAAACTCTAGAAAAGAAAGCAAATTACTTGAGAAGACCAAGAAGAAACATGCACAAAACCTAGTGTAAGAAAAAGGGTTAAATTCCCAAAATTCCCATCATCTCTCCAACCCTGTCATCCCAAGGTTTTCCAAACACCCATCAGGGGTGTCACAACAAGGAATTTTCCCCCAGAATAAGCCCAGCTTGTCCTGTTATGTCCCAAAATGTCCCCTTCTCCCATCCTTTGTTCCCAGAATCTGGGAATTCACTCAGCACGTGGACCAACACTCCAAACTGAGCACGGAAATTCTTTCACCAGGACCAAACCTGGAATTCTCCTCCCGCGGCTGCAGCTGGGCCACCACAGCTGGGCTGATTTCCACCGCAAATCCTTGGGAAAACCCCTGGAATTGTGGATTTCCTCCGGAAGAAGCAGCAGCTGGGCCGGGCTCAGCTCAGCGGGGCGGGGGTGTAGTCGGGCCGGCGGGTCTGGATGATTTTGGGTTTGGGTTTCCTGGGCTCCTCCTCGGCCTCGCCCTCGGGGTCGCTCTCGCACACGTGCACGACCACGCTGGGCGTGGTGGCCGTGGCCGCGTGCAGCTCGTACTTGTCCCCTGGGGAGGGAAAAACGGGAATGCCTGAGGGAAAGGGCACATGGGGGCCTCTCCATGGTGGGAATTCCTGAGGAAAGGGCACCTGAGAGCTGCTCCAGGGGGGTTTTAGGGAGGGAACTCCTGAGGAAATGGGACATGGTGATTTTTTTATGGGGCTTTTAGGTGGGGAATTTCTGAGGAAAGGGCACCTGGGGGCTTTTCCATGGGGGATTTAGGGGGGGAATTCCTGAGGAAATGGGACATGGTGATTTTTTAATGGGGTTTTTAGGTGGGGAAGTCCTGAGGAAAATTCACCTGGGGGCTTTTCCAGAGGACTTTTAGGTGGGGAATTCCTCAGGAAAGGTCACCTGATGGCTTTTCGATGGGGGTTTTAGGAGGGGAATTCCTGAGGAAAGGGCACCTGGGGGCTTTTCCATGGTGGGGAACTCCTGAGGAAATGGGACATGGTGACTTTTTAATGGGGTTTTTAAGTGGGGAACTCCTGAGGAAAGGGCACCTGGGGGCTTCTCCATGGGGGATTTAGGAGGGGAATTCCTGAGGGAAGGTCACTTGGGGACTTTTCCATGGGGGATTTAGGGGGGAATTCCTGAGGAAAGGGCACATGGTGACTTTTTAATGGGGTTTTACATATGGAATTCCTGAGGAAAGGTCACCTGGGGGCTTCTCCATGGGGGATTTAGGAGGGGAATTCCTGAGGGAAGGTCACTTGGGGACTTTTCCATGAGGGATTTAGGGGGGGAATTCCTGAGGAAAGGGCACCTGGGGGCTTTCCCAGGGGGGATTTAGAGGGGGAATTCCTGAGGAAAATTCACCTGGGGGCTTTTCCATGGGGGTTTCAGGAGGGTAATTCCTGAGGAAATGGGATATGGTGATTTTTTAATGGGGTTTTTAGGTGGGGAAGTCCTGAAGAAAGGTGACCTGGGGGCTTCTCCGTGGAGTTTTTAGTGGGGGAACTCCTGAGGAAATGGGACATGGTGATTTTTTAATGGGGTTTTTAGGGGGGGAACTCCTGAGGAAAGGGCACTTAGGGGCTTCTCCATGGAGGTTTTAGATGGGGAATTCTTGAGGAAGGGGCATCTGGAGGCTTCCCCAGGGGGGATTTAGAGGGGGAATTCCTGAGGAAAATTCACCTGGGGGATTTTCCATGGGGGTTTCAGGGGGCGAATTCCTGAGGAAATGGGACATGCTGATTTTCTAATGGGGTTTTTAGGTGGAGAATTCCTGAGGAAAATTCCCCTGGGGGCTTTTCCATGGAGGTTTTAGGTGGGGAATTCCTGTGGAAAATTCACCTGGGGGCTTTTCCAGGGGGTTTTTAGGTGGGGAAATTCCTGAGGAAAGGGCACCTGAGAGCTCTTCCAGTGGGTTTTTAGGAGGAGAATTCCTGAGGAAAGGGCACCTGGGGGTTTCTTAATGGGGTTTTAAGTGGGGAACTCCTGAGGAAATGGGACATGGTGATTTTTTAATGGGGTTTTTAGGTGGGAATTCCTGAGGAAAGGTCACCTGGGGGCTTTTCAATGGGGTTTTTCCAGAGGGGGAACTCTTGAGGGAAGGGCACCTGAGAGCTTTTCCAGGGGGTTTTTAGGTGGGGAATTCCTGAGGAAAGATCACCTGGGGGCTTCTCCATGGTGGGAATTCCTGAGGAAATGTCACCTGGGGGCTTTTTGGTGGGGAATTCCCGAGGAAATGGGACATGATGATTTTTTAATGGGGTTTTTAGGTGGGGAATTCGTGAAGAAAGAGCACCTGGGGGCTTTTAATGGGGTTTAAGGTGGGAAACTCCTGAGGAAATGGGACATGGTGAATTTTAATGAGGTTTTTAGGCAAGGAAATTCCTGAGGAAAAGGGACATGGTGAATTTTTAATGTTTATTTTTTTTAGGAAACATGACATGGTGATTTTTCAGCAAAGAAAACTCCTTAGGAAATACAACATGGTGACTTTTTAATGGGTTTTTTTTAGAAAATGTGACATAGTGAATTTTCTATGGGGTTTTTAGGCGGGGAAATTCCTTAGGAAATGGGACATGGCGATTTTTAAGGGAAGAAAATTATTTAGGAAATGTGACATGGTAAATTTTCTGTGGGTTTTTTTTGAAAACGTAATGTGAATTTTTGTTTTTTTTTAAAGAAATGTGACGTGACTTTTCAATGGGTTTTTTTAGGAAATGGGACATGGTGATTTTTCAGGGGAGAAAATTCCTTAGGAAATGGGACAAGGTGACTTTTTAATGGGGTTTTTTAGGAAATGTGACATAGCGAATTTTCAATGGAGTTTTGAGGTGGAAAAATTCCATAGGAAATGCTCAGTAACAGGGGAAAATGACCAATTTTTAATGCTTGGAAAGCTGAAAATATTTGTTCTAAAGTTTCTTTTTGGTTTTCCTAAAATTTGGAAGGAAAACTTGGAGTAAAGGAACAGCAGCATGAAGCAGCTCTGAACTCCCACACAAACTGAGGCTGCTGTGTTATTTATTCATTTATTCATTTTTTATCTTATTTATTGCAAGTGTTCCATCAAAAACAACCTCTGCTTCCAAAATCCGTTGCAGGGAAATAAAATCTCTGGTAAGAATATTTAATAATAAATTGTTTATAATATTTAATTAGGAGGATTCTTGATGGGAAGTTTGAAATGCCAACATGCAGGAGCTCAAAGTTGTGCCCTGCCCTTTTCTCCAGCCTTTACAAATCCCTAAGTTTGCAGGTGAACAGGAATTTAAAAAATCCTCCAGTAAAAGGAATCTGACACAGTTTTCATTCTCTTTAATCTTATTAATGAGAATAATTATTCTCATATAATAAGAATAATTTAATTCTGTTTAATGTTATTAAATATGACATTTTTTGCTCCCCTAAAATTAATAATACAGCCCCAAAAAGGTTAAATCTGAGCTGGATTTAAGGGAAGATTAATTGGCACCAATTTTCATGGATAAGTTGTATAAAATATGGGAGAAAAAGGAAATCAAAGGATGAGATCATTAATCACTGGGGAAAGGAGTGGCAGGAATTTATCCCTCTTAAATTCCAAGGAATTTTAGGTTCATACTGATAATTCCTCTTACACTCAGTAGCAGTTTCCTCCTCTGAGGAAAACAGAAGTAAAAATAAATAGAAAAAAAAATAGAAATAAAAAGAAATAGAAAATAAAAATAAAGAAAACCAAAATAGAAATAAATTAGAAATTAATAAAAATAAATAGAAATAGAAAGAAAATAAATATAGAAAGAAAATATAAATAGAAATAAAAAAGGAATAAAAATAAATAGATATAAAATATAAATTAAAAAATAGAACTAAAATATAAATAGAAATAAAAATAAACAGAAAGCTAATAAAACTGAGAATAAATAAAAATAAAACCAAAATATAAATAGATAGAAAATATAAATGGAAATAAAATTAAATAGAACTAAAATATAAATAGAACTAAAACATAAATAGAAAAAAAATATAAATAGAACTAAAATATAAATAGAAATAAAAATAAACAGAAAGCAAATATAAGTAAGAATAAATAAAAATAAACCCAAAACATAAATAGAAATAAAATATAAATGGAAATAAAATTAAATAGAACTAAAACATAAATAGAAAGAAAATATAAATAGAACTAACATATAAATAGAAAGAAAAATAAATAGAAATAAAAATAAATGGAAATAAAAATTTCTTGGAAAACCTTTAGAAACCCAGGAAGTTTTGAAGTGTTTTCCTCAACCAAAATTCTGTTTTTTCCACCTCCTTACCTGGTCCTAGCTTGGAGATGGCATAGAGGAGGTCGTAGTTAATGACTGGAGTGGCATCCTCCACTTGTTTCCAGTCCACGGGAGGAGAGGCAGGAGGGGAGATCAGGAACTGCTTGTCTGGATTTGGGGGGGCCAGGTGGGAGCTCCCGATGTGCAGAGTCTGCAAGAGAAACCAGATGAGCCCAAGGTGTCCCTGAATGCCTGCATCCCTGAATCTCTGCACCCCTGAATGCCTGAATGCCTGCACCCCTGAATTCCTGCATCCCTGAATCTCTGCATTCTTGCACCCCTGAATGGCTGCATACCTGCATCCTGGAATGCCTGCATCCCTGTATCCCTGCACTCCTGAATGCCTGAATTCCTGCATCCTTAAATCCCTGAATACCTGCATCCCTGAATGCCTGCACCCCTGAATCCTTTCCTCCCTGCATCCCTGAATGCCTGAATTCCTGCACCCCTGAATCCCTGCATCCCTGAATTCCTGCACCCCTGAATGCATGCATCCCTGAATGCCTGAATTCCCGCATCCCTGAATTCTTCCATCCTTAAATCCCTGAATGCCTGCACCCCTGAATCCTTTCCTCCCTGCATCCCTGAATGCCTGAATTCCTGCAACACTGAATGCCTGCAACCCTGCCATCTTTTCTTCCCTGCATCTCTCAATGCCTGAATCCCTGCACCCCTGCATCCTTTTTTCCCTGCATCCCTCAATTCCTATATTCCTGAATGCCTGCATCCCTGCATCCTTTCACCCCTGCACCATTGAATCCCTGCACCCCTGCATCCCTCAATTCCTGAATCTCTACATCCCAATTCCTACATCCCTGCATCCCTACACCCCTGAATCCCTGAATAACTGCAACCCTGCATCCTTTCATCCCTGAATCCCCCAATCCCTGCATCCTTTCACCCCTGCACCATTGAATCCCCGCACCCCTGCATCCCTCAATTCCTGCATGCCTGAATTCCTGCATCTCTCAATCCCTGCACCACTGTATCCCTGAATACCTTCATCCCTGCACTCCTGCATCCCTCAGTTCCTGAATCTCCACATCCCTCAATTCCTATATCCCTGAACCTTTGCACCCCTGAATCCCTACATCCCCAAATCCCTGAGCAACTGCAACCCTGCATCCTTTCATCCCTGAATCCCCCAATTCCTGCATCCTTTTCTCCCTGCATTCCTGCATCCCGGGGCTGTCGTGCCCTGCCCGGCACTCAGGGTGGCAGCACCAGCCAGGACACAGCTCCGAGGGAAATTCCACTGGGAAGTTCTTCCCTAAAAATCAAACCCCTGCCCTTCCAAACCTCCAGCAGGACAGGGCTCTAAGGCTCCATGACAAATGGTGCTGGGAGTCATCCCCAAAAGTGGGAGTGGAGGGAATTCCAGCAGGGATAAAAATAACCTGGATCATGGGGGGTGTCCAACACTTCTGGATTTGTTTTCCCACTCAATTTTCAGAGGGAAAAGCAGCTGGAAAAGCAGCCTGATTGCCAGAGCCCGAGTTTGGGCAGGAAAAGAGAGTAGGGAGCTCCAGAGCTGCTCTGGGAGAGATCCCCAAGACTGGGAAGGGGAGGGAGAGCCTGGAACCTGCAGCTCCAGAGCCTGGAATGTGCAGCTCCACACTTTCAATCCCCCAGGGACTCTCTGGGTGCTGGCAGAGCCCACCCAGCCTCCCCCATCCCTTTAAATTCCTGGAATGTTCTCATTCCCATCCAAGGTTATCCAAAAAATGGGAAATATCAACGGCCTCCAAATGTGTGGAGCTCTGGAACAACCTTGGATTCTCTAATTAATCTAACAAAAAATGACCATGAAGGAATTCTGGGATGCTGAGTTTTATAAATACTTGGAAAAATTCCCAGATTTCCAGAAACTTGGGAGAAACTCTAGAAAAGAAAGAAATTACCTGAGGAGAAGGAATTGAAGGAAGAAACATACACAAAACTCAGTGTAAGAAAAAGGGTTAAATTCCCAAAATTCCCATAATCTTTTATCCCAAACCCAAAATTTAACCCCAAAATTGGGGTTTTCCAAACACCAGCTTGGAAAAATAAATCCTCCACATCAGCTGGAGGATTTATGGGAGTCAGAAGAAGGAAAGCTTTAATCCTCCCAGGATAATCCCAACCAGCTTTTTTTACCTGAGCAAAATAGAGCTTGAGCTCTTTTCCAAGGAATTCTGTCTTGTCCAGCTGGATCCTGGCATCTGCTGCAGACAAGGGGTTGCTGAAGTTGATTCTCACTCTTTTGAAGCTCTTAAAATACTGAAAGGTGAGGTCCCTGTCGTAGGGTCGGAACAGGGATTCAAACTTGGCCTGGAGAGAAAGGAGCAGAGGAGAAAATCAGCATTGAACTCTAATAAAGAAATTAATTTAAAATTAGAAGTGATTAATAAGAGCAAATTACCACTCCTGAATATTCATTATTGCAAAAGCTTCACTTATTTTCCTTTTTCTTTCTACAATGAAGCTTTGTACCTTATCCCTTATTTCTCTGTGTCATTAAAATAGATTATTAATAAGTGATATTATCACTCATTATATTATTATCAGAAATTAATGTTGGACAGAACACTCTAATTTAGCTACAGAAGATATTGAAATGCTTCTTAGAAAATTAATACCCACAAAGCTTGACAAAAAACTCTGCCCAGCCTTTGCCCAAATGTGCAAATTCCAGTGGAACCAGCACAAGTTTTAATAGAGAAACATGAGAAAATCCTGATTTTCAAGCTAAATGTGATTTTCTTCAGTGGCTCAGCACAAAGAATGAAGTCCATGAACATCTCCTGCTTCCCTGCTCTGTTTAATTTAATTTATGGGAAGTGCTTCCACTCTCCCTGCAGGATTCCAGGCCAAGAGGAGGCTCTGGAGCTGCCAGGCCCTTCCCAAGTGTTTTATTCCAATATATTCAAACTGGAGGAATTTCCAGATATTTTCTAAAAGCTTCCTAGAAACTCAGGATAAAGCCACAATAAACATTATTCCATTGAGGGTTTTTTTACTACAATATTTTGAATTAGTAGGGGAAAAAAAGCATGGAAATTACATAAGAAGGCAGAAATTAATTCAGAATTTCGTTTTCCTCCCTGAGAAGCTCCACCTCACACACTCACCACAGCTGGGTATAAAATCATTCTATTTCAAAGAGATTTTAAAATCAGAGCTGCTCTGCTTCTCCAGCTTCTGCAGAATGAGCTCTGAGACAGGAGCAGGACCCTCCCCACACAGAGCTGGTGTTTGGGATACCTCAAAATTCACTTTTGGAATATCTCAGAGCTGAGACGGAACCATGGAAAATACACCCCAAAATTGCATTTCCAAGTTCCCATTCTGTGTGTAAAGACAGAGAGATCTGGGTTGGTTTATTGTAATTATTATTATTTATTTAAATGTGTGATTATAGAGGTCAGAAATGTCACTTTATCACCATGATACTAAAAAAAAAAAGTTATTTTTGTCCTGAAGGTATCTTAGCAGTAACAGCTCACTGTATCAGGACTGATAAATATTTTATATTCTTTTATATTTCCATTATTATTTAATTTCTATTGCCAATCAGCTAATACAGACCCAAGAGGATTTCTTATAGTTTTACCAGGAAAAAAAATCCCAGAAGTATCATATGGATCACAAATTTGTGGATCTTGCTACCAGAATTAGTAAAGGAACAGCAGCATGGAGCAGCTCTGAACTCCCACACAAACTGAGGCTGCTGTGTTATTTATTCATTTATTTACTTATTTATTCCAGCAAAAACAACCTCTGCTTCCAAAACCCATTGCAGGGAAATAAAATCTCTGATAAAAAATATTTCATAATAAATTATTAAGAATATTTAATTAGGAGGATTCTTGATGGGAAGTTTGAAACCCCAACATGCAGGAGCTCGAAGCTGTGTCCTGCCTTTTTCTCTAAAATCCGAATTACAGAATCCCAGAATGACCAGGGTGGGAGAGACCTTTGAGACCACCCAGTCCAGCCCAGCCCCAAGAGCTCAACCAAACCCCAGTGCCACATGCAGGTTTTGTTAAACACCCCAGGGATGGGGACTGCACCCCCTCCCCGGGCAGCCATGCCAGAACTGATCAAATATTTGCTGAAAATTCACAATCCAAGAAGTCTGGAGGGAAACTTGAGATAATTTTCCCAACCACACAGAATAATTCCCAGAGCTGGAATCATTCCCATCAGAGCATCCTGCTGCAGACTCCCAAGCTCTAAGACTTTTAAGGCAAGCTGCAATTTCCTTCCAAGTCCAAGCCTCACCTCTGGAGTGCAGAAATAACCCCGAAAGCAAAACCTACCCTCGTTTCTGGCTGGGTGAAGAGCTCCCCATCGGGCAGGCAGGCGATGAGCGAGCCGAAGCTGTAGTGGAAATTACGGAAATGCATTTTGGGGCCGGGATCCCGGCAGCTCAGGAGCCCTGCCTGCTGCTCCCGGCGTTTATAAAGCAGAGCCAGCCCAGCCCCTGGTGACAAAAAGCTCTCAGAGCATCCTGTGGGTGACAGCGAATTCCTGAGCGCAGTCCCGCATGCTTGGGAACAAAATGTAAGCGGGACTGGAAAGAGGTGACGTCAGTAATTAGTCAGCTTCCCTCTGCTAATTACCGGGAGCATGGAAAATGCAGCTGAGCTGAGCAGCTCAGCCTCTTGCAGCATAGTTTCCACTGGCAGTAATTCCATGCAGCTTCCATTCCACGGATGGAAAATGTTCCTGTCCTGCCTCGGCAGAACGCTCCGGGAAGGGGCTGGGGAGAAAAGGAAGGCAGCAGGAAAATGCCCAATTCTGACTCTCTGGGGATAGGAATAAATCCCTCAGCTCAGTTCTTGTTCCACTCAAGAGCTACAGGTGGAAATGCTCCAGCAATGGGCTGGGGAGAAAAGGAAGGCAGCAGGAAAATGCCTAATTCTGATTCTCTGGGGATGGGAAACAAATCCCTCAGCTTGCTTCTTGTTCCACTCAATAATCACAGGTGGAAATGCTCCAGGAATGGGCTGCACTGAAGGCATCAGGAAAATGCTCAGTTCTGACTCTCTGGGGATGGGAAACAAATCCCTCAGCTTGCTTCTTGTTCCACTCAATAATCACAGGTGGAAATGCTGGAAGGGGCTGGGGAGAAAGAGAAGGCAGCAGGAAAATGCCTAATTCTGATTCTCTGGGGATAGGGAAATAAATTCCTCAGCTCAGTTCTTGATCCACTCAAGAGCCACAGGTGGAAACGCTTCAGGAATGGGCTGGGGAGAAAGAGAAGGCAGCAGGAAAATGCCTAATTCTGATTCTCTGGGGATGGGAAATAAATCCCTCAGCTCGCTTCTTGTTCCACTCAACAGCCACAGGTGAAAACATGATGGTCCTGTGTTAAACAGCAGGAAAATGCCCAATTCTGATTCTCTGGGGATGGGAAATAAATCCCTCAGCTTGCTTCTTGTTCCACTCAATAATCACAGGTGGAAATGCTGGAAGGGGCTGGGGAGAAAGAGAAGGCAGCAGGAAAATGCCTAATTCTGATTCTCTGGGGATGGGAAATAAATTCCTCAGCTCAGTTCTTGTTCCACTCAAGAGCCACAGGTGGAAACACTCCAGGAATGGGCTGGGAGAAAAAGAAGGCAGCAGGAAAATGCCCAATTCCTGATTCTCTGGGGATGGGAAATAAATCCCTCAGCTTGCTTCTTGTTCCACTCAACAGCCACAGGTGGAAACATCATGGTCCTGTGTTAAAATAGAATGATCTAAAAGCACTTAAGATTTTGACTGTGTTGTAATTTTGGAGCTGAATGTGTGTGGGAGAGCTCCAAATAGCTTGTGAAAGCTTCAGGTTAAACTTCATTAATTACTTGAAATGGTGATGAGCTTTTTTTAGTAGTTCTTGCTCTAAAAAAAAACCAAACCAACAAACAGACACACAAAGCAAAAAAACCTTCCACCCCCCTAAAAAAAAAAAAACAAAAACCAACAAACAAACACACAAAGCAAAAAACCTTCCACCCCCTCAAAAAAAAAAAAAAATCCACAAGAAAGGACCACAAAAACCTGTTCTGTGCTGCTTTTTGGGAAATGCTTTGGGATTAAGGTGTCCCAGAAAATGTCAGGAATGAAGGCAGCAAAAAAATGCCCAATTCTGATTCTCTGGGGATGGGAAACAAATCCCTCATCTCAGTTCTTGTTCCACCAAACAGCCACAGGTGGAAATGTAGAGATTGATTTGGGGAAATGATTTTCCTGCCATCACAAGGAGGATTCGTTTGGAAACTTCTTCAAAGCAGCTCTGTGGATTAATTACTGTCACAAAAACCTGTGTTCTGTGCTGCTTTTTGGGAAATGCTTTGGGATTAAGGTGTCCCAGAAAATGTCAGGAATGAAGGCAGCAAAAAAATGCCCAATTCTGATTCTCTGGGGATGGGAAACAAATCCCTCATCTCAGTTCTTGTTCCACCAAACAGCCACAGGTGGAAATGTAGAGATTGATTTGGGGAAATGATTTTCCTGCCATCACAAGGAGGATTCGTTTGGAAACTTCTTCAAAGCAGCTCTGTGGATTAATTACTGTTCTTGCCTCATTAAAAACTTTCCCATCGAGCAGGGAGGGTTTGTCAGGAGTTGGTTTGTGCCTCTTTTTCCTACCAGAAGCCTGCTCAGCAATCTGCTGGCAGGGCTTTACCAGAACCTGGGACACAGCAGCAGGGAGCAGCTGTGCAACCTGAATTCCTGACATTTCCTCATTTTGGGACACCTCAATCCCAAAAACATTTCCCAAAAAGCAGGACAAAACACAGGTTTTTGTGGGGGTTTTCTGATCTTTCTTGTGGATTTTTTTAGGGGGGTGGGAGGTTTTTTGGTGTGTTTGCTTTTTTTTTTTTTAAAAAAAGCAAGAACCACTAAAATAAGCTCATCATCATTTCAAGTAATTAATTAAGTTTAAACTGAAGCTTTCACAAATTATTTGGAACTCTCCCATGCACATGCAGCTCCAAAATTGTAACACAGTCAAAATCTCAAGGGCCTTTAGTTCATTCTGTTTTAACACAGGGCTATGACAGAAGCACCAAGTTTTAGGGAATAACTGCAAACAATGCACAGTGCTAAGTTTAGAACCTGATTTCATCAATATTTAACTACACAAAACTTTTCACATGAAGACCATTCTCCATTTTAGGGGATCTACTTGCTAAATCCCCATTTAAAGTCAAACTCTCTGCTGTTCTTAGGTTACCTCAGTGTAAAAGTTACCACAGCATGAAAAGAATACTTAATACATTCTAATTTATTAGAACCTTTTCTTGGAAGGCATCACTTAAAAATCCCAGAATCACTGAAATTTTAGGAGTTCAGGACTTTCAAGTCCGACCTGTGCCTGAATTATCACCCACCTTGTCCCCAGCCCTGAGTGCCACATCCAGACATTCCCTGGACACCTGCAGGGATGGGCACTCCAAACCCCCAGGGCAGCCCCTGCCAAGGCCTGGGCACCTTTTCTGGGAAGAACGGGATGAATTCCATCAGTGAGGGTGGGATGAGAGATCTGCACTGGGCACACACAGAAATTCAGGACTCACAGAGCCCAGAAAACCACACTGAGCACATCCCAAACCCCGTCCCTGACCTGGAATTTCTGCCAGGTACCCTCAAGGCTCGGGATGTGGAAGGAGCAGGTGTGACTCCATAAAGCAGAGGTCAGGATGCTCACCTGGAAAGAATGGCCGTGACTCACCTGAGCACAAAGGCAAACAGGCTGCCCACATGCCAGGGAACTGCAGCTCCTGATAAGAAAGCAGAGCAGGTTCCTGCTCCAAGCTGGCACGGCCTCAGGTCACTGCAGCACCTCTGGGGACATTGCTGTCCCTGGAGCTCGTGAGGAGTAAAACAGAAAAAAAATCTCTCTCACTGCCACCCTCAAGGCCACCTGCACATTGCTGAGAGCCAGGGACAATGACTTCAGAATTCACCCCTCAAACAGAACTTTGTCAGCTAAGCCAGGACTAGAGCCTGGCTAGGAATAAACCTGAGAAATTAAACACCTCACAAAAGAATTTTTTCGCACTGTTCTCCAGATTTAAAAGAAACCTTTAAGTCCTGCTGATATACATAACGTATTTAACTTGGCTTTTTAAAACCCCAAAGAAATCACTCGGAGTATGTTGCACTTTGTCACTATCACATGATTTTTAACATGGTTGTGTACCAAATCATGGAGTCACAAAAAGGTTTGGGCTGGAAGGGACCTCACAGCCCATCCAGCCATGGCAGGGACACCTTCCCCTGTGCCAGGCTGCTCCAGCCCCAGTGTCCAGCCTGGCCTTGGGCACTGCCAGGGATCCAGGGGCAGCCCCAGCTGCTCTGGGCACCCTGTGCCAGCCCTGCCCACCCTGCCAGGGAACAATTCCTCATTGCCAAAATCCCATCCAGCCCTGCCCGCATCCAGCTCAGGCCAGGTCTTTCAGTGTATTAAATAAACCTCTTTGAGTTATTAATACCAAACTCAAGCACTTTGTCAAAAGAAAAAGCCTCAATTCCCATTGCCCCTGGTGCAGGTCATGAAGAGCTGTTTGAGGCAGGAGAGCCCTGAATGATGTGGAAACCATGAGGAAAAGTTACAAAAGCCCCAGTGCCAAACCCTGAGTGTTGCAATGTTCCCTCCTGGAAGATTTGGTACCCAGAGCAAACAACCTTGGCTGGGACAGGAACATTGCAACACTTCAGGAGTCCTGGATTTGATGTTCTGATATTATCAGAGGGCAGCTTTTTCTGCTCCCTTATCTCCCTTCAGAGAGTTTGGTGCTTCCTGTCCTCTCTTTGAGACTCCCTGGTGAGCTACAGACAGAACAAGGGCAAAATCACCAGCACAGGAGGAGCTGGAGCTGCTGCAGACCATTCCATGGCTCCACGGTGCTGCTGCACTTTGGGAATGAAAGCAAAGGGCTCAGAGCAGTGGGGCAGGAGAGTAGGGGCAGCTCCAGCTCCTCAGCTCTCACCTTTCCCTTGGAGGCTGCAGATTCCAGGCTCACATTCTGGAAGTTGAGCTCCAAAACTGCAAACAAGGTGCTCAATCAAAACCTAAACTGCTCCCAAACACCAAGAGCACCTGAGAGATCCTCCAGCACTGCCAAGGACAGAATTGTGACAGAGACCATTTTTGGGGGCTGCAAGGACAATCAGAGAGTCCATTAAATATCTGAAATAGTGGGAACACAGAATGACTGATTGCCATAATTAGCTCCCCAATTTCATCTCCACATGCAGTGGAACAGGCAAGGCACAGAAGAGAAGGAAGTGAGGCCACAGAAGCAGAAATCAGGGGAGTCACCAAAAGTGCCAATAACTCCAACAGCAAAGTGAACAACCAGAGCAGGGAAATGAATGTGAAGTTAAATATGTTGGGAATTCTCTAAGCTGATAAAATTACCCCCAAGAGCCATAAAGCAGAACAATCCAGTCCATTCTCTCTCCTCCCTGGCAGGTTTTACAGCTGCCCTTGAAGGTGCTCTTTGTGTAATCCCTGCACTCCCACTCCAGACCTGCTGCTCTTTTCCTATCAACACACAGCTTCTATTCCTGGCTCCATGTTAATTATCCTGCCTCAGCCCTTCCTCAGGACAGGGATAAACATCTTCAAGTTATCTGCAATGAAAATCACATTGGCTTCATTTTCCTGGCACAGCCTTGCTCTCATTTTACTGGCTAAAAATGAATTCACATTCCCAACCACTCCCTTGCTCCCCACAAAAATTATAAATTCCCAGACTGGTTTGGGTTGGGAGAGAGCTCAAAGCCCACCCAGTGCCAGCCCTGCCATGGCAGGGACACCTCCCACTGTGCCAGGCTGCTCCAGCCCCAGTGTCCAGCCTGGCCTTGGGCACTGCCAGAGATCCAGGGGCAGCCCCAGCTGCTCTGGGCACCCTGTGCCAGGGCCTCACTGCCCTCTGACTAAAGAATTTTTTCCTAAAATTTCTTTAACATTAATACTGGGTGATAATTCTGCCTCCCTGTGTTTGTGACCTGGGTGTGCTTGGCATTGGAAAAATTTACAGGGCTAAGTCAGAGGCATGGGTGGGTGTGATGCCATGCCAGGCATGGCCTGTGCCAGGCTCCCAGGGCTCAGGCTGCTGGAGGAATCTGGGGAGAAAAATGTTCTGAAGTTTCTGAAGTGTTCTAAAGTTCTAAAGGACTGGTCTGCCAGGGAATTTTACCTCATGAGAAATCCTGTCAGACTTGCAGAAAGAAATCATGCCCAGCTTTCCTTTCAGACACCTTTCCCAGAGCAGCTGGGGCTGCCCCTGGATCCCTGGCAGTGCCCAAGGCTCTGGGGCTTGGAGCAGCCTGGCACAGTGGCAAGTGCCCCTGCCATGGCAGGAGGGTGAAACTCAATTGTCTTTAAGGTCCCTTCCAACTTAAACCATTCTGTAATTCTGTGACAACTTCTGCTTTGTGGTTATAAAAAGCTGCTTTGTAAAGTTACCTATTCCACGTTATATTTTCTGCATTCCTCAGAAAGATGTAAGTGAAACAAATCCATTCCTCCAGCAGGGAAATCATCTGCACAAACCAATTTGTTAACGAGCTCGGAGGTCTGTGGGATCACAGAATGAACTGTACAAGGAGCATGTGCAGACTTATTTACAGGAAAGGAACCAGAGCACAGCAACACAAGGCCACAGAGTGTTAGTAAAGGAATGAGAGAACAGCAACACCAGGCCACAGAGTGTTAGTAAAGAACCAGAGCACAGCAACACAAGGGCACAAAGTGTTAGTAAAGAACCAGAGCACAGCAAAACCAGGCCACAAAGTGTTAGTAAAGGAATGAGAGAACAGCAACACCAGGCCACAGAGTGTTAGTAAAGAACCAGAGCACAGCAACACAAGGGCACAAAGTGTTAAAGAATCAGAGCACAGCAACACCAGACCACAAAGTGTTAGTAAAGGAATGAGAGAACAGCAACACCAGGCCACAGAGTGTTAGTAAAGAACCAGAGCACAGCAACACAAGGCCACAAAGAGTTTTCCCAGTGACAGCATGCCCTGGAGGAGCCAAGGAATGCCCAGAGTCCCTGGAAAAGGGGCAGCAGCAGCTCCTGTCCCCACGTGTGCCCCAGCAAACACAAGGGCTCAGAGCTGCACAGCCCTGCAGGTGTTTCACCCCCTGAGTGCCCAGGCAGACAGAGCCCAATGTTTGGGCAGGTTTGAGCAACTTGAAGGATCTGATTGCATGGAATGGGCACAAAGGGCTGGTGTGTTGGCACTGCTGCAAATAAATTCCTTTATTTGCAGCATCAGCCTCTTTACATGGTTGAGACAATTGGAAAATGGCAAAGCTCATGTACAGCCAGCAGCAGCCACAGATTTCTCTGCTGCAGAGCATTTTTAATCTTCTAGCCAACAGCACATTGCTAAAGGTCACAGACAGTTGCTCCAACCAATCTCTAAAAGCACACATACACCTGCTTCACACAATGCCTGCTTGTCTTCTTTCTCTTTACAACACACAATACTCCATTATTAAGTTTAAAACCTCCTACCACCTTGCTAAGCATGTTTTTCTGCAGGCTTAAGGTCTGTCTCAGCCAAGCCTAAAACTCTGCAGCCACAGATTTCTCTGTTACAAAGCATTTTTAATCTTTCTAGCCAACAGCACATTGCTAAAGGTCACAGACAGTTGCTCCAACCAATCTCTAAAAGCACACATACACCTGCTTCACACAATGCCTGCTTGTCTTCTTTCTCTTTACAACACACAATACTCCATTATTAAGTTTAAAACCTCCTACCACCTTGCTAAGCATGTTTTTCTGCAGGCTTAAGGTCTGTCTCAGCCAAGCCTAAAACTCCAGCTGCTGTTTCATGTCCTTGCTGTAGTGTTGTAACTTTTCTACTTGCAGACTTGCAGTTAGCCCTGAGTTTTCTGCTCCTTGTGTTTCTGTGTTGCTTTCACAGCTTCCTCAAAGCTTTCTTACCTTTACTGTGCTCCCCCAACCCGCCTGGGCTCCAGCCAGTGATGCTGAGTGCTCCTCTCAAAGGAGGAGTGCGTGGTTCTAAAACTCCAGCACTGAGCAATTCTGAGATCTTTTCAGAAATCAAGACTGCTAGAAGTATCTATCAGAGCATTAATTCAGCACAATTAGCACTGGCTAATGGTAACAGAGGTATTTACTGCAAAGGATAAACTCAGCTGACAATAAAAATTGAAAACCACGTGTCTGGGGTGCGGTGTCACCTCTGGTTTAGATTTCCAGCTATTCCAGGAAAATCTCCTCCTGTTCCAAACCGAAGCAGAGGAATGAGTGCCCATTTTCTAAGATGTCAGGCAAACCCACAGCAAAGCCAGTGGAAAAGTTATGAGGATTCTGCACTTTAAGACACAAGACTCAAATACAAACTTAAGACTCAAACACTTTTCTACACCTGAAGTTACAGAGGGATAAATGTCAATGAGTTTGTAAAAAAACTCTGCCTATTTCTGCTGTCTTTATTTCTGTTTAAACTCATTAACTGCTTTACTCTCATTCCAAAATTATCTACAGATAATGTATTTATAGTAGAAAAAGCCCATTATGAAACACCTTTTGCAGTAATTGGGTTGGGAGATTAGAAAAGGGAAGGAGAAAGTTCTTGCAAAGTCAATCCAAGAAACATTTCCTTCACCACAATGAGAGAATTTGGGCCCAGATCATCAAAACAGCTTTCAAGAAGATGCATTTTAAAAGTATATGAAAATTCCTGAGGAGGACTGTCCAGCAATGATATAATTAATTAATGATATGTTGGGGTGAGAGAAAATAAACAGCCAAATCAAAAGAAAAAAGCCAAAGATGACAAGAAACCACGACAAAAGTAACCAAGAACATCCCCAGGCCAGCTGCAGTTGCAGTGCTGATTTTTACTTCTATTTCTGGCAGAAAGGAGGAAAGAAGGTGACAGGGACAAGAGTCCAGTGCCCAGCTCACCATGGAACCCTGCACAGCCACCCCAGGAAAAGCTAACTCTGGAAAGGGAAGGGCAGGAAATCCTCCAACAACTCCTCTGCAGCTTGCTGAAGGCTTCTCTAAATATAGCTGTCTATATAAATCCTTCCCTCAGAGTGGAGGTGAAAAATGGGGGAAGAGGTGGAAATTCTCCAAAGATCACATCTATTTGTCAGGAACTATAAAAGGACAAGGACTTTGAAAACAAAATGGGTTAACAGGGCATTTTTCATACTGGAGGAAAACTATTTACAGCAGAATTGAAGGAAATGATTTGTTACAAATGCTCCTGCAGCCACCAAGACAAAGAAGAGGTTTCTCCCAAGCACTGGATAACAATGAAATAAAGGAAGCATGAGAGACTCTTACCACTGCAACCAGGAAAAATCAGCTCCACTCTGACCTTTTCAAGGTTATTTCTTTGAATTAATAACTCAAAGGGGAACAAACCCATCTAGACAGTAATTACCAGATCTGTGGAGCTGCAAGATGAAATAATTCAGGTCAGAAAGAAGGGACATGTTCAAACACATCACTGCTGAAGCAAAAAGGGGCTTTGGATCATGATTTCTTGAGTGAGGGGGCACCTTCTGCAGGAAGATCCGGCTGTTTTATGAAGAGAGAGCAGCTGTAAAGTTATTTATAAGTGAGACTGAGCAGAGGGAGAGGTGCAGAACAGGGCACAGGCTCCCAGTGGGGTTCCTGCATTCCTGGAGCGTGTCCTGCATGCTCTGGCAGTGAGCACAGCTGGAGCCCTGCACACCACCAGGGCTGGGACACAGTGACACGTTTGGGGACTGAACAGGGACCACATTTCACAGAAATTTAACCCAGATCTGCTGAAATGGTGACAGGGCCACAAGGAGAACAACCCTGAGCAAACACGGAGGGATGGAGGGACGATGGGGGTGAAAGGGACAGGAACAAAGCTCAGGGAATCCCAGAATCCCCAAATCCCTCGGGCTGGCACAGCCCTGCCAGCCCAGGCAGTGCCAGCTGTGCCCCATGGCCACCTTGTCCCCAGCCCAGAGCACTCAGTGCCACCTGCAGGGGACACCTGCAGGGATGGGCACTGCCAAGCTCCCTGGGCAGCCCCTGCCAAGGCCTGAGCACCCTTTCCATGGGCAAATTCCTGCTGCTGGCCCAGCTGAGCCTGCCCTGGCCCAGCCTGAGGCCGTTCCCTCTGCTCCTGTCCCTGTTCCCTGGAGCAGAGCCCGACCCCCCCGGCTGTCCCCTCCTGCCAGGGACTTGTGCAGAGCCACAAGGGCCCCCTAAAAAACTTCCCTAATTCTCTTCTTCCACGGGAAGAAGGGAAAATTCCCCACAAATGATCCGCAGTACCACAATCCTACCCCACAGCTGACAGGGTTTATTCAAACCCATCCAGTCGAAGCCAGGGTGGTCAGAGCTCCCCCTGATCCAGATGTTCCCACAGGAAGCACATCTGTCCCCAATTCCTGCCTTCCAGCAGCAGCCACAACATGAATGAGATAAAGAACACTGAAGCCAAACATGAGTCATTATTTAAAACAACCCAGTGCCAATCAGCTGAGATCAGTTTTGCTCTCCTGTGTAAGAGCAGTGATGAAGACACCACAGGAGAGGAGCTCTCAGCAGTTCAGTTCTGAGCTGGTTGTGTAAGGTTGGGATCCAGGCTCAGATTCCAGAACCCAAATGAGATACAAGAACCATGGAGAGAGACAATTCCCAAGGGTTGGAGAGACAGCACCCAGGGAATGGCTGCCAGTGCCAGAGGGCAGCAATGGATGGGATCTTGGCAATGAGGAATTGTTCCTGGCAGGGTGGGCAGGGCTGGCACAGGGTGCCCAGAGCAGCTGGGGCTGCCCCTGGATCCCTGGCAGTGCCCAAGGCCAGGCTGGGCACTGGGGCTGGAGCAGCCTGGCACAGGGGAAGGTGTCCCTGCCATGGCAGGGCTGGCACTGGGTGGGCTTTGAGGTCCCTCCCAACTCAAACCATTCCATAATTCCAATATGCATAACACATTATGTCTTCAAAATATTTATCTGTGGAAGAGGTTTTACAGCAACTCCTGTGAGCCAGAGAGAAGTTTGATCAGAGGATCCATGTTTGTCCCTGAAAGAATTTCCCACCAAGGTCATTGACAGAAACCAAGAAAGAAAGAAGGAGAAATAAGAGAAACTTGCAACTGCCCATTCCAATGAGCACTTTGTTTGTCTTTCCTGACTAATGAGTAAAGTGTAAACTTCTGAGCTTTGTAAGAATGTATACAAAGAATAAAAACAGTCTGAAGCCTTCTGAAAATGGAGTGCTACTTTGTATTGTGGCTGTCTCAACTACAACATACACCCACTGTATATTGTTAGAATAAGAGCCTGATGTCAGCATCCCAGTCTTTTAAATATTTCTTTGGTTCCCTGGCTTGATGTAACACACACAGATCATCACAGCAGCACCAAAAGGCAGGTGGAAATTTTAGTTCAATATGATTCCATCTTCACTGAAACTTTTCTGAGAAGACCAAAGAAGTAAAGATATTTTTACCTCACTTTGTACATTCCAGATAATGAAGGAGGTAAAGATAAAAGGTCAGTACAGAGGAAAAAAAAACCCAAAAGGAATGAATCTGTGTCAGCCTGTCTGTATTCCCTGCTCAACATCTCAATCAAGAGTCAATCAGTGCCTATTAAAGGTTCAGGTAAAGCAATTAAAGAAACCCAATTACTTTTTGTTTGAGCAACCAAGGCTTAGCTTCCAAATATGTTCTGAAAGTCAAAGGGGCTGGAGCGTGTCCAGGGCAGGGAACGGAGCTGGGAAGGGGCTGGAGAATTGCTGAGGAGCTGGGAAGGGGCTGGAGAATTGCTGAGGAGCTGGGAAGGGGCTGGAGAATTGCTGAGGAGCTGGGAAGGGGCTGAGGCTGGAGCAAAGGAGGCTCAGGGGCCCTTGTGGCTCTGCACAAGTCCCTGGCAGGAGGGCACAGCCGGGGGGGTCGGGCTCTGCTGCCAGGGAACAGGGACAGGAGCAGAGGGAACGGCCTCAGGCTGGGCCAGGGCAGGCTCAGCTGGGCCAGCAGCAGGAATTTGCCCATGGAAAGGGTGCTCAGGCCTTGGCAGGGGCTGCCCAGGGAGCTTGGCAGTGCCCATCCCTGCAGGTGTCCCCTGCAGGTGGCACTGAGTGCTCTGGGCTGGGGACAAGGTGCCCATGGGGCACAGCTGGCACTGCCTGGGCTGGCACGGCTCTGCCAGCCCCAGGGATTTGGGATTTCTGGGATTCCCTGAGCTTTGTTCCTGTCCCTTTCACCCCCATCCTCTCTCAGGAGCTGTCACAGCCCAGGGGGTCAGGCTGTGCTCCCAGGAACAGGGACACGAGGGGAGGGAACGGCCCCAGGCTGGGCCAGGGGAGTTTTCCTTTCTGAGTTTCACCTGCACTTTCCCATTGGAAGACTTTCAAACTGTGCAGGCTGGAGTTTCTCCAGCAGAGCTGCTCATTCCTCAAAGCTCATGGAAATAAAACAGGCAGCACTGCCCTGAACCCTGTATTTACTCCCCCCAGAGGAGCCAAATGCCACCTTTATCCAGAGGAGTGTCTTGGTGGTCCCTGCTGAGGCTGCTCCCCAGATGTCCCAGATGGCTTTTGGGAATTTGGTGTGGCCTCAGAGCCAGGATAACCCCCAGGTGTGATTCCATGGGCTGCTCCCCCTCCCAGCTGGGCTCCAGCTGATCCAAGCCCTCCCTGATGACATTTGCTGCTCCCTGATGACATTTGCTGAAGGAACAAGTCTGATCACTGTGCAGCAAACAAAGCTGTGCAGAACAGCTTGGAACAGGCAGTTTTTCCTCAGGGCATCTCCAAAACCTGTGAGACAATTTAGTTTACCATTTAATCCTAGACTAGTTTGAGTTTGGAGGGACCTCAGAGCCCACCTAGTGCCACCCTGCCCTGGCAGGGACACCTTCCCCTGTGCCAGGCTGCTCCAGCCCCAGTGTCCAGCCTGGCCTTGGGCACTGCCAGGGATCCAGGGGCAGCCCCAGCTGCTCTGGGAAGGATTTTTTCCTAATTCCAATCTAAACTTTCGCTCCATCACTTTGAAGCCATCACCTCTTGTCTTGTCACCACAAACTGCTGCAAAAACCTCTTGGAAGTTCCAATCTTACTTCTTCCTCCTTCACTTTAAATTCTCACCTATTCCAGGGCTGTGAATTGCCAACCCAGGCCTGCTCCCATTTCATTTCCTGTTTTTCTGGATCTTAATTCCACAGCTATTCTTGGGATGGAGGAAAGAAACTCTTTCAGAAGGTTTCCTGCATCTATTGCTAGTATTTCAAAAGGAGAATAAAGAAGAATACTGGAATATCCTGAGTGGAAGGGATCCACAGGATCATTGATTCAGTTCCTGGCCCTGCCCAGAGCTCCAACCATCCCAGCCTGGGCGTCCCTGGCACCGCTGGCCAAAGGCTCCTGGAGCTCTGGCCGTGCCCATTCCCTGGGCAGAATTCCTCCTCCAATTAATTCCTACTGCAATCACAAATGTTTCTCTGCAGGGCCGTGCCCTGGGGCTGTCTGTCCTTCCAGCAGAAGCTGCAGTGCTGAGGGAGCCATTCCTGAATTCTCACACAAACTGCAGCCACTCCACAATCACTCCACTGAAGGATTAAAACAAAAGATTCAAATAAAGCCCTGATGGTTTTTTAATGCAAATTCCAAGTGCAGTGCCAAGAAGGAGCTGTTTTTCCTGAAGACTTACAGGATACATTTGAATAGCTTCAAATGTATGAGCTGGTGTTGTTTTTGCATTAGGAGATCCAAATATATTCAAATAAAATTTCCAGAGTTGTGCTCTGTCACACAAGGGCCTTTTACAGATTCCATGGGCCACAGTTTTCCAGCCACCCATCTGAAAAATAAATACCTGCAGTGTGCTTCTTCCATCCTTGGAAAAATCTATGATTTACACTTCCATTTCCAAGCATTAAACACTGAATTCCTGTGCACTGAGTGGGAACACAAAAGTGGGCACTTGGAAATTCCACTACAGAGTAGCTGAGTAACCACCAGCCTCATTTAGAAAACTTTTGAATGTGGGAAATATATTCCAAAATGTAAAGGCTTTTTCCAACACGTTTCCACTCCTGCTGGGAATACACTCAAATGATCCAGAGTAAATTAATGATCATTTTGCCCTCATTTGAGTACTCAAAGGAAATAAACATTTTCAGACAGTATTTATGGCAATTATTTTTCTATTCATTAAAAAAAATCATTCCATTTGGTAAAATATTCCAGCACCTGTGCCATCCAGGATTTCCAAGCAAACCTGCTGAGGGAAGAACAAAATCCTGTAAGGAAAATCCAGAAATCTGCTTTGTTCAAAAATTGATATTTTGGAACAAAGTAATGTAAGCTGAGGAATTATGATGCTCATTTATCCTTAATCCACTGAAAAGGAAGGAAAATGTCCCTTCAAAAGCTTTCTCCAAGTCATCTTGGGAGACAGTTCCCCAAGAAATGTCTGGAGCCTCTTAGAAAATCTCCACCAGGAAAAGAGGTTAAAGGACAAGGCAGAAATGAAAAGTGTACTTGGCAGAGGATGCAGGCTTTGGGTTTTAAGAATCAAACACCAAAAGTGACAGGAAGAATTCTAAGTGGCTCTTTGAGGCATTGCAAAGTGGACACAAATTGTGTCCACACAAAATAAAAAGAGAAATAAAAATTCCAATGGATGCAGGGGTGCTGGGAGAGGGTCAAGCTTGGTTCTGAGGGATCTTGGATGGCTGAACTTTTAAAATGTCTTCAGGTGGATTTAACTGGAAATGAGACATCATCCACTTTCCCATGAAATTCAGGTGTTTAAGCACCATTCCTTTCCTTTGCCCTCCTCCCAAAGCAGCCCAGGAGTTGAGCAGGGCAGTTCAGAACAGCTGAACACAAAACACAGGCAGCAACTTTCATTTATTAATAACAAAAATTCAATCTATTCCCCCTGGCCTGGCTGGTTAAATCCAAAATATCTCCAAGCAGGAGCTGTTCCCACAGGAAAAGAAACCACCACCACCAAACCCAACAAACTAAAAAAACCCAAACACAACCCAACTTCCCTCCCACTGGCCTGGCTGGTTTAATCCAAAATATCTCCAAGCTGTTCCCACAGGAAAAGAAACCACCACCACCAAACCCAACAAACTAAAAAAACCCAAACACAACCCAACTTCCTCTGCAGCTCCCTCAAAATCCTGGATGCAACACCTTTGGCAGAGACAGCTCTTGGCAAAGAAGTGAGAGCTGCAGAAAATTGGATTTGTCAGGCATTCAATATTCAGCTTCTCATCTCTGACAGGACAGAAGCAGCTCTTCCCAAAGCAGCTCTTCCCAAAGCAGCTCTTCCCAAAGCCCAGGAGCTGCCCCAGACATTTGGATCCACATCCCATTCCCAAAAATTCCCCCAGGATTCACTCCAAGAACACTGAAAGCTTACATCCCTCACCCTCCCCACTTTTTTTTTGGTGGCATTTCTGGTTTCTTTTAGCCCTGTAACAGCAGAATAATGAACACACATCATGTTAAAACCATGGGAAGGAGTGGGAAAACCATGGAAGTTCCCACACTGCCAGGCATTTGCAGGGGCAAAGCAGAGACTGGAGATAATTACACTGATAACATGAAATAATTAATTCATCATCAACCAGCAAAGAAATATTTGGCCAATTTACTGCGTGTGAGGACAACATTCACTGCCAGTTCCTCCCCAACTCCCCGATTATGCCAGCAGGAAAATCCAGGGAGAAAAGGGAAATTGAGAGAAAAGCCCTTCTGGCTGGTATTAAATGTCATATTTATTTCAAAATAAGCATTTTTAGAAAGTCAATGAGCAGCAATTTTTCACTTGCTCTTTTCATGAGAGCTTCTGAAAATGGGTGTCCCGTGATGTGTACAGAATCATGGAAAGCTGCCCCATTTCCTGATAGGCAAAGGGTGGTCACTGCAGCATTTCTTTGACTAATTCCTTCCACTGGCTTTTCCATAAGTGATTCACGGATGTACTCAGCTTTCCTGGAAAACATTTCTCAAAGTCTGCAAGGTATAGAAAGCAGGATATTCTCCTGGGCTGGCTTCTAGCTGGGAATCTTTGTGCCTCTCTTTAGACACAAACAACAGTTTTTAATAACTTCATTCTATAAACTCTGATTTAATTATTTTTCCCCTAAATCTCAGAAGAAAACAAAACTTAAACAAATTTTTCACCCTATTCTCTGCATATCCTGATTTCTTAGAATTCTAGCCTTAGAAGCCTAAAAAAAAGGTGCCTTTTTATATTATTTTACTTTTATTTAAAGGAAATTCAGAAAGAGCCTCCCTGAACACTTGTATCACCTGCTAAATTTTGTTCTTTTCTTAGAAGTCACAACACTACAAAGAGTTGTTTTATGTGGAGGGACTGTGAAATAATTACAAGTTCCCTGAGACTCCATGGCTGACTGGCTGCTAAAATCCCTCAGGTGTCACTTAAACCCAAGACACAGCAGTGAGACCAACTCAGACCAGCTCAAGGTCCTGCTCAGCCTCGGATCCAGCTGAGTCTGGAGGCTGGACCTGAGGCTTAAATAAATCTTCAAAGCAGTTCCCAGGCCCCTCATCTCCTCCCATTTTCCATAAGAAATTTAAGGCAACTTTGATTCCCATGCAGATCAGTTGTGGGGATACCAAAGCTCCTTGGGACATTTTCCACACTATTTATACCTGGGCTGCTGCCTCTGTGCAATTCCACAGGAAACAAATTCTGCTCTCACTGCCCAGAGCAGCTGGGGCTGCCCCTGGATCCCTGGCAGTGCCCAAGGCCAGGCTGGGCACTGGGGCTGGAGCAGCCTGGCACAGGGGAAGGTGTCCCTGCCATGGCAGGGTGGCACTGGGTGGGCTTTGCTGTCCCTTCCATCCCAAATCATTCCATGATTCTGTGATTCATTCTAAGACCAAAACACATTTCCAGTGTTGTAAAATGTTCCACGTGAAGGTCAAAAAATAAAACTGAGGGTGATAACACACTTGGAGGGAATTCATAAGGTTTCAAAGACTCCCAGACTGGTTTGGGTTGGAGGGGCCTCAAATCCCACCCAGTGCCACCCTGCCATGGCAGGGACACCTTCCCCTGTGCCAGGCAGCTCCAGCCCCAGGCTGCTCCAGCCTGGCCTTGGGCCAGAATGTTTCAGAATTTCTGTTTCCTGCTTTTTTTTCAGCCCCCAAGCCCTGTTTTGGAGAATGCCCCCACTCCTTTCCCCACAGAGGCAGGAAGGGCCCAAAGCTCCCAGGAGGGCTCTGCCCTGAGCTATTCCTGGTGTGTTTGCAGTTGGTGCCACTCTCCAAGGTATTTCTGAGGAACCTCATTAAGCTCCTGCAAAAACATGTCCCAGTGAAAGGGAAAACTTGTGCTGTGTGCTCAGTCCTTCAGCAAACACTGACAGCAGGGCTGTGCCCGTGTGAGCAGCTGAGCCTCAGCATTTTTTCCAGATGAACTGGGTTCTGATTGAAGTACTCCTCTAAAAAGCCTGGAGTGTTTCATTGGACTGGGAGGAAAGAACACAAATGTGCTCAAGTGCTCTCCATAAAAACAGCCTGGCCATGATTCAGAGCCCCTTTTAGCAGGCAGTTTCACAAACTCTATTTTGTATTTTTAAGCACCACAAACCAGTCACTTCTCAAAGTGACAGGATCCAACAGCCTCTACCTTGATAGTGTCCCAAGGCAGCTCAGAAAATCACAGCTGACATTTCCACCCTGCCCAGCAGAGCAAGGAAAGAGCTTGAACAGCATTTCCAGTTCCACCTTCTGCAACCTCCACGTTACAGCAGGGGCTGAAATGCCAAATTAGAGAGACTTCAAATCAGAGAATTTGCAAGGCAAAGCCCTAATCAGGACAGGCAGCAACAAAGGGAGACTCAAATAACTGGGGGGGAGAGAGATGAAACAATAATTTGCAAATACATTAAATAAATACACTCAGAGCTCTCTGCTCATTAGTGAATTTGGTGTCCCACATCCAATCTATTTTAAAAAATAAAGATTCTTCACTTTCAGGCTGACCTGATTGGGTTGGCACATTAAAACCTTTCAGCATTTCTTTGCTCATGGTGATTGTTTGTGTTTAGATTTATTGATGCAGCTCTTTTCCCCAAATCCTCATGGCCTGTCATGTTGCAGCTGGATTTTGTTTTCCCCTCACTCAGCTCTCACAGGATCCTTTCCCTTGGGCTGAGGGTTTATCCTTGGGCAGTTTTTAAGGATAAAATGATGGGGAACTACTCTCCTATAATGATGATTAAACCACCAGCACCAAACACTGAACTGGGGCAGTTTAAACCAGGCTTAGTCTGGACAGGGTGACACAGAAGGAAGATTTAACTAACTCTGCTTTCCCATTTACAATCACTGAGTGATCAACACCTCATTCCTGTCATTCCATCTGCTCCTCCTAGAACCAAGGATTTTTTACATTTATTTCTTCAGGAGTTTTTTCGATTTTTTACCTTTTAAAGCATCATTACTCACCAAGGCACTGGAGAAGATGGATCTACTACAAATAACTCCAGGGGCTGATGAACAGTGAGAAATAAACACCTCTCAAAAATAGCCCCCACTGTCAGCATTTGTTTCCCAGCCCAAAGTGGTCCCTAAATAGCACCAAGCCAGGTCCCAGCTCCTCCTCATCCCCCTGAATTCCAAAGTACAATGGGGCTGGATTTCACTCTTTATTTACTTCCTGCACTGACAACTCCACAGCAATTACCAGAGGCAGTCACTAAAATAATCCTCATTTAACCCAAGTCCATCTTCCACAAGGGCTGGAGGGACAGGACGCAGGGAGGGCAGGGAGGGATGGGATCTTGGGAATGAGGAATTGTTCCCTGGCAGGGCTGGGATGGAATTGCCAGAGCAGCTGGGGCTGCCCCTGGATCCCTGGCAGTGTCCCAGGCCAGGCTGGACACTGGGGACAGTGGAAGGTGTCCCTGCCATGGCAGGGCTGGCAATGAGACCATCTTGGATCTCCCTTCCATCCCAAACCATCCTGACTCCATTGAATAAAAACCTCATTCTCACCATTTCCAGATCACCCCTGTGAGCCATGGAAGGGATTCCCAGCAGTGCCTAAGAATTATTCAGCTGCTCATTATTTTATATTGGTTCATTAATTCACTCTGATTAAAAATATTTTGCACACCTTCAGGACTGTATCATCTGTGGGGTCAGAGGTTTAGGGATTTTTTTTTTCTTTTCCTGTTTAATTGCCATTTCTGAAAAGTTACAAGAAATTCTAAGCAGTAAGGCAGTTGTTCCTGAAGTACTTTTCTAAATTTTTATGGTGTTTTTTCAGCTGTGACAGGGACAAGAACTGTCCCACTGAGTGAAGATACGACCACAATCCCACTGGAGTAGGATGAAAAAGACTTCTGTACTTAACAATTGATTATCATGAAAAATGCAGCTGTATTATGCCAAAACTGTGACTCGAGGGAGAGCAAAGATAAGGATGAAATCAGCAGGTGTTTGGGGTTGTTTGAATTTCTAGTTCCTTCTAACATGACAGCAGGATTTGTTTAACTCAAATATTAAAGATATCATCCCAGGCAAGCAGAAGTTACGTGTTCATCCTCTGACACATCCTCTGTGACTAAGGGAAAAACAAAAGGAAATTTAAAAAATCAGCCTTAACACAGGAGGCTTTGGAAAACAACAGGAGCTGGTCAGAGCAGGCTGGTATTTCTGTGATCTTTAAAGAATGACATTTTCCACTGCACTCACAGAAGGAAGAATGGAAGATAAACTCCAAAAATATTTTCTAAGAATGTTCTGGGAGGGTAGGAAAAAACTCAAAGCAATTACAAGAAGTTTCTGCATTTCAAAGAACAAATCAAGTGTACCTGGAAATTTCAAAAGGATTTTAAAGCCACTAATGGAATGGTTTGGTTGGAAGAGACTTTAAAGATCATCTAATTCCAACCCCCTTCCATATCCCATCCAAGCCCTTGATAAAATAATAAAAGATAATAAAAGGAGCCACAGAAGAGTCTGGAATTTATCCCAAATCACCTGCATTTTTGGTGAGGTTAATGCCTGACACACTGTAATTATCTTAGACATTAATTAGTGACACATCAGCAGCACACTGGCATTTTAAGCTGTTAAGGTATATAACAACAGAGCTTTGGGGATAAATTTTATTTATTTATTTATTCATATGGCAAGAATCCACCTGTTTTGATTAAAGGGGTAAAAAAGTCAGCATTAGAAAATAGTTCTTGAAAAGATTTTAAGATGCCTGAATATTCCAGGCAGTGGTTTTTGGGTTAGGAATTCTCACTTGCTGAAAGCCAACAGAGTTCTGCATTTCCTTCCAACTTCTGCTAGAGAAATGCCTGGATGTGCCTTTTTCCCAGCAGGGGAGATAAAAAACATCACTGCAGAGCAGTGGGTAAGAACAGAATTCCACTCTGACAGCTTAGGAAGGAAGGCACAGATTAAGGAACAACCTCTCTGTGATGAATTCCTGCACTTCAGCTGCTCTGGGCAAGGTGAGGAGCTGAAAAAGCCTGAAAAACTTCCAAAAATGGGTTTATTGATACCTTATATAGATCCTAAGCCTTCCCCAAGGGGAGAACTGAAAAACTTCCAAAAATGGGTTTATTTTTACCTTATATAGATCCTAAGCCTTCCCCAAGGGGAGAACACCCCACTTTGGCAGCTCAGGAAGGAAGGCACAGCTTAAGGAACAACCTCTCCTGACACCACCTCCTGTGAAGAATTCCTGCACTTCAGCTGTTCTGGGCAAGGTGAGGAGCTGAAACACACCTGAAAAACTTCCAAAAATGGGTTTATTTATACTTTATATAGATCCTAAGCCTTCCCCAAGGGGAGAACACCCCACTGGTGTGGGAGGCTTGGCGGGGTCTGCTGATCTCACCTGCTCTGAGCTGATTTTCTGTGTGTTGCACAACCCCAGGCAGGAGCTGTTCATACTTTCCACTGCCTGCCCCTGCAGCTGCTTCATCCTGGAGCCTCAGGAAAATTCAAACCTTTCATCAGAGTTTCCATGAGCCAGGCAATGCTGGCTCCCAGCTGGATGGCAACTGGCCCAAGGGCCAATGAATCCTGCAAAGGAATGGCCACACACCCCAGGACTGGGCAAACACCCCAGCAATTCCCACTGATTCTCCCTCCACGAGTTCTGGTTGCCACCAGAAACTCTCTCATTATTTCACCTGCAAGAAATGGACATTTGAGTTCTTATTTCACCATCTTTTTCCATAGTAATGGACACTTCAGTTCTTATTTCATCATCTTTTCCAACAGTAACGGACATTTTAATTCTTATTTTCTATTCCCATACTAATGGACATTTGAATTCTTCTTTCATCTTCTTTTTCCACAGTAATGGACACTTTAGTTCTTATTTTCTTTTTCCACAGTAATGGACATTTCAGTTCTTATTTTGTCCTCTATTTCCACAGTAATGGACATATTCCTACTGCAGCTTTTAGGAATTATCAACAATTCTATACTAAAATAATCAGAGATGGGAGTTGTTCTTAGTGAATTTAATAATATTATCTCAGTTGTTGGGTTATCAGAAAGGTGGAGGATATTTTAACTACAAACCCACAGAAGTGTTTGTTTGACTATAAGGATTATGAATAGGGAAAAAATACAAACAGGAAAAAAAATCAATTTATTATAACAATACAGCCTGGCTCTTCTGGCACTTCAGCAGCTCAGCTTCCTACCTTCAGGAAAAAAAGGAACAATTCTCCTGCCTTTCAGGCAGTTCTTCTTGGAAAACAGCCTGAATTTTAAGAGGCCTCCACACAAACAGCCACTTGTTTTGAAATCAGGACCAAACCTCCAGGAAGTTTCCAGAATGGTTTTCAGTCCATGCAAGAAATTAAAGTGATTTTGGGTTACTTGGCTGCATCTAGAAGTAAAAAAACTTCAATTTATGGTTTTTTTAGGGTTATTTTTGCCAAGCTGTGGGATCCAGACATTTTCAATAAATCAGTGTATCAAAAAGCCCTGCAGTGCTGTACCAGAGGTGCTCTGTCAATTTTCCTGCTGCCTTTTTCATTTCACCAACACAAAGGAACTCAAATCCAGCCCCTGAGAGCTCAGTAACCAAGAGTTGTTTGCCAGCACCAAAATAACTCTAAAGAAAACCTCAAAAAGCAAAATCACACCCAGCTCTTCGCTTGTGAGCCTCTGAAAATCTGCCCAGGGAAGAGGGAAGTTACATTTTAATAAATGAAATTCACTGAGAATTGACAGCTCTGCTTTTGTGAGTGATCAATCAATGACTGCCATAATTAATGAAATTAATTCTGGTTATCTCTGGCAGTTAAAAATGCTGAGAGGAAGAGAGCAAAGGTTTAAAGCAGGTACTGCTGGATGATTCTGCTCCCATCTAAAGCTGGCAGAAGCTCACAGACTCCATTTAGGATATTGTCACATCCTAAATCCCTGTGCTTGGCAGCCACCACCTTGTTTGTAATATCAGCATTCCCAAACATTTTAGGACAATGACTTCCATAGTTTAATTACGCATCACACCCACAAAAAAAATTAAAAATTGTATTTTAGAGCTTGGTCCCAACTTCAGGTTCACTGAACACAGCCCATGTTTCAGCCACGTTTCCATATTTTATGAGGAAAAAAAGATCACCTGGCCAGAACAAGAGATAAAACCCCAATAAAAACTACCCCAAATGGCCACTGAGGAAAGTGCTCAAAGACCAGGAATAAATCCAGGAACTCAACCAAACCCAGCCAGCTCAGGGGTCCCTGCCCAGGGCTGGAGCTGGATCATCCTTGGGGCCCCTTCCAACCCAACCCATCCCAGGATTTTCTGTTTTCACACAGCAACAACCCCCAGGCTTCACTGGAATTTCTGGTTAACATCAATAGATGAATTTGCATCATTGTTTTATAATTATTTTCCTACTTTTCAGTTCTCCTGATCTTCAGTTACAACACCAAGTAATGTTACTTATTAATGATCAATATTATTTACAAATTTATAAACACTGCTTATTAAAACTCCTGAATTAACTACTTCAGCAACAAACTGTCAGAGAATAAAAACTTTGCTGCAGTAATTTAAGCCTGCTCTGCATGGGACAGTTCAGTCACTCCTGATATTAATAATTATTTCATAATTATTATGATGTTATTGAGGGGTGTTTGGGCTGTTTCAAGCCAGTCTCACCTCTAAACCACGACACTTATTTCCATATTTTTAATTAATGAATGGGACAATAATGCTGGGAACAAAGCTCCACTTGCTGCTACAAAAGGCAGAACCCAAGGAAATGGTGATCCCAGGGATGCCTCAGGTTGAGATTTTCTATTTTCACATTCTGTGCTGCTTTAGTGTGGGATTTAAAAATTTTATTAAAATTTATTTTAATAAATTATTATATTTTACTATTAAATTTCATATAGTATTACATTATAATATATAATGCATTCAATAACATCACAATAATTTATTACCAAATGATTATTTATTTAGTCTTTATTCTTTTAATAAATCCCTACTTTATTCTCCAAATCTGTCCAGCCTCTGTTCTAGGTCAGCCTTCCCAAGGGATTTCACCAACGTTTTCCTAAATTTCCCTTTTCTCCAAGAAAACAAAGTTATTAATCCTGGCCCAGCTCTGACCTCGTGTGGGATCTTCCTTCCAGACTCTGAGCTCAGGATTGGAGCACTGGATCCTAGGGAAGCAATTTTTGGTAAGAATTCCAACACTGAGGCTTCTCATGACAATTTTACAGCTCTGCTTGTCTACGTTTAGGTATTTTTAAGGCACCCAACAATCATCTTGTGCAGTGAGACTTATTTGAATATTTAAATAAAGATATAAATATTATATATTTCCATTTTATTTCTACATATAAAATTATTTGTATTGTTTGCTTGAAGCATTATCAGCCCACTTTGAGGTGGATTTTTATTATTTTAATATTTTAAATATTAAAATAATATTATGAAATAAATAAATAAAATAAATATTATTTTAATTATTTTAACAGAAATAATTCTTTTGGAGCCCTACAGAAGGTCCAAGTGTGATATAAACCTGAAGCTGCTCAAAATACTTCACTAAATACCTCCAGCAGTTGTATTGAAAACCTTTTCACAATGGAAGGTTTCCCATTGTCTTGTAATGGTTTTAGTGTTCAAAGTAAATCCAGATTATTGAGATGTGATTTTGAACCACACTCTTAACCCTGACCTTTATTTGGAAACCAGAAGCATTACAAACTATAAACACTGTCACAAAAAAAAAAAAAAAAGAAAGATTTTTTTGGCAGGGAAAGAATGAAAACCTTCAAAATATATGCAGGTGCCAATATTTAAGTTTTACATTCCCATTAGGGAGTATTTTGCCAAAACCAGAGCTGTGGTCAAAAAAATCTATAAATGTAAAACCACCTTTTTTTTTGGTAATCTACTTTTAAGTTTTTTTAATGTTATTTAAGAGGCTTAAAAAACGTGAAGTAAAAGGATTATGAGGCATGTGGCTGAGGCAGGAAAGATTACCAGAAAATGGAGATTATTTGTAAAGAAAGTTTTATAAATACTCCTGAGAAATCTGCTAAACTTCCTGCAAAGCACAAGGAATCCTTTAAATACTTAAAAAACCCCCAAATCCACCTCCTGATTATGCCAGGCAATTCAGAATGCCCAAAGCAAGGCTCCTTGAGCTGCTTTATTTCCAGCTGAGCTCACAAAAAGCTTCTCTGCACTGAAACCCCCCCAAGCTGGAGCAAAAGCAGAATTTGGGAGCTGGAATTCCCAGGATTCTGCTGCTCCTGGGCTGACAACTCACCTGGCCTTTATCTTCAAGCACAAACAGATTTAATTGATTTTTAATAGATAATTGCAGAGTGTTTCCAGCCAGGCCTGGGGGTTATGTGAGGACACAGACCCAGCTCCATGTCTGAGTGCACTTCCAGCAAGATGAATTTCTGGAATAATTCACTTTTCCACTGAAGTTTTCCCAGAGAAAAGCTGTTCCCATGACAGAACTGCCTGCTTTCAGTTTCTCTGTGAATATAAGTTGTTAATTGTGGAAAACTTGCTGCTATGTTCATTAATTTGCAAAAATTAGCAGATTAAGGTAATTATCACAGAATTATTAATGGTGGAAGTGACTTTCCCAGCAGAACCATTGTGGTAATAGAACAAAATATGGTCTAAAATATGGAAATAAGTTTAAAATATGGTTTTGAAACACCTAAAATGTCCCCAAGTGCCACATCCAAACACCTCTGGAACACTCCCAGAGACAGAGACTCCACCAGATCGAAATCTCAGAAATATTTTAAATGTTTTAAAATTAAGGGGAAATTGTCTCCATCAAAAATCTCTCCTGGTCCTAAACCCCAATGATTTTCTGAGGAATTAAATTCTTTGTATTTGTAGGAATTCTTTGTGCTCCTATTTTCCCAGCTGAGGGGTTCCCACAGTGAAGGGGAAATGGAAACTGGCTTTGGGGATTTTTTAAGGTTGGGATTAAATGTGTAAAATGGGATTTTTTGTTTATATTAAAGTTTCACAAACTGTGAGTTTTACAGTATTTTATTTTAATTAATTAAAAATGGAGCTGTATTTTTATAAGGGTTTTAAGGATAAATTGTTTAATTAAGAAATCATATTTAAATTATTTTTACTTTTAACTTAATAACTACTTGTGGTTTGTAATGTGAATTTTTTATTTAATTACACAATATTACTTATGAAGAAGGATTAGTTTCTATTTTAAAATTTTTATCTTGTTTTATATATATTATTATATTTTAAAGCTTTAAGTTTTCTACTATGTGTTACTGCACACTTCTATTTAAACTACACACTTGTAATTTTGGTTCTATTATTTAATTTTCTTCACAGTTTTAGATTAAATGCAGAGCTCTCTTGGTGCTCAGTGCCTGTCAGCACAGAAAGGCTGAAATTCTCAGGGTTCCAACAAGGCAGAAATGAAATTATTTCATTTTTCAGCCTTCCTGTGCCAGAATTGTGAAATTCCCAGGGAAGTGTGGCACATCCCTGGGGATGACAGGAGCCAGGGAATTGTTTTACCTGCTTGGATCTGCCAGCACAAATTCCACCAAAAACCCCTGAGTGTCCTCCACAGACAGAAAACAGCTCTTAAAAATGGAATATCACACAAAGAGGATGGAAAAGCACAAAAACCTAATTGGAAATTAGCTACTGATACATCTTCTTAAATAAATGAGTACACAGGAACACAGTTTTAAAAATAAAATCCATCTGGGTGTTGGATGAAGAATTACAATCCTTCAAGCACACAATCAACACTGAAGCTACCAAAAGCTGCAGATCCAATGTAAAAGATCAGAAAATCCAAATTTTTCCAAGGAAATTTACAACTTGAAGATCAGAAAAAGGGTTTTTTGTCTGTGGTAATTTCCTGTACTTCAATAAAAAGGAAAAATACAGACTTTAAAGGAATTCCTGAACTATGCTTTAGACAATTTGAGAGTGAGTGTTTAGGTAAATTTATGGGGTTTTTTTTTACTCTGAAAGATTTTGGGACTGGTGTTAAGAAACTGGTCATGAAGAATTTTTATTTCTTCTGAGAATAAACTGTCATTTAGCAGAACTAACAGGAAGGTCTGGTTTTAAGAGACTGATCACAAACCACTGAAAACTTCTGATTTCTCCACTGGGATTATCAACACCCCAACAAAAAACATGAAAAACTGAAAAGGAGGAAGAAGAGGAAAATTCAAGCAGCACAAATCATGATCTGGGAGGCACAGAACAGAAATAATTATCAGTGGCTGTCTTGTCTCACCTTTGATTGGATCAACCCTCCTCAAATAGGGCAATCCAGGATTACTGAGGGGAAAAAAAAATCCCATTTAACTGGAGAGAAAAGGTATTTTAGGAGTGTTACATCTGCTGGGACAAGCAGAGTGTTCAGACACAGCAAAATTCAGAGTATTTACAAACACTGAGGGTGGGGATCCCTTCATCAGCACCAAATTCCACCCCTGTGCTGCAGAAGTTGGAATTTTCTGGGCACATTCTACACCAAACCAAGGGAATTTTCTTAAAGTTCACTCCCTGACCAAGGGCAGACTTTTAAATTTACATTGGAGTATTTCTCAGACAGTGACATTTCAGTGTGCCCACGTCACCTCACACACCTGAGTGACAAAATTCCTGCATTCCCTTGGACACCAGAACACCAAATGCTCTGGAAAACTGGATACACCACGGAACAATGCAGTATTTTCCTCATTTTTAACAGAACTTTGTTTTTCTTCAATCATCCAAGTGCTGAGGGCACCTTTCACACCTCCAAAATCTGGGATACAGCCTTAGGGCCTCGTTCCACTTCCTCTCTCTGCACCTTCCTGACATTTGGCCAAAAAACAAATTAAAAACGTGGCCAGTCCATGTGTGCTCCTAAAAATGTCATTTATTTCCAGCTTTAAAGAGTTACCAGCTCTTGCCAGCTCTGTTACTTTATTAAATGAAGCTAAATTATGCATTTCAGTGCTGAAATTCAGTGACCATACAGCTAAACTGATTTTTCACCTATTAAAAGTCTGTGTGCACCTACCTTCCAAGGGCACCACCTGCATTTTATTTTAAAGTCTTGTATTATTTATAAAATTCAGACTTTTCTTCCCTCCTGAACACAGATATTTATTCAAGTTCAAGGCAGTTCTCCCATTTTTTTACCATAGAAATGTAATTTATGCAGGCTCTGTACATGTTGTCATCCATGGTGAAGACAACACAGCTATGAGGAGATGATGAAACTCAAATTCATTTGTTATTATTGCTTAATCTTTCTAGTCCATTCTGTTTAATTCAAATTTGTTTAAAAACTAAGCACCTCCTTCAGTACGAAAGGGTTTAACAGCAAAACCAATGACAAAAAAAACCAAAAAATAAAAACCAGAACATTGGGTGCACCAAACAAAACCTTAAGCACAAAGCTCAGGCTAGGGCGGTCCAGGGATATTTTAGTTCATTTCATTTCTGTTTCACGCACAGCTTCACCCTGGGCAACAAGTTCAGGAACAAAAGGAATGAAGCTAAAAGAGCTGTAGGTATTGAAAGCCCCACAATCATGGAATCACCGAGGTTTGGGCACCACAGAGTGCCAGCTGTGCCCCACGGGCACCTTGTCCCCAGCCCAGAGCACTCAGTGCCACCTGCAGGGGACACCTGCAGGGATGGGCACTGCCAAGCTCCCTGGGCAGCCCCTGCCAAGGCCTGAGCACCCTTTCCATGGGTAAATTCCTGCTGCTGGCCCAGCTGAGCCTGCCCTGGCCCAGCCTGAGGCCGTTCCCTCTGCTCCTGTCCCTGTTCCCTGGAGCGGAGCCCGGCTCCACCCTCGCAGCGGGCTCGGCTCATCCCCGCCTCGGGACGGGGCTCCGGCAGCACCGAGGGGGCGGGCGGGGACGCGCAGCCACAGCCTCGCCCCCTCATCCCCACCCCCGAGGGCTTTCCCCCTCTCTCCCCCGGCCCCGCACACCGCGCTCCCCTCACGGCTCCCGCCTCACCCGGCACGGGCCGTCCTGGAAGACGCGCGGGTCCAGGTTGCAGGCGATGGTGGCGGTGGGCAGGTCGCGCAGCGCCACCGCCTCCATCCCGCGGTCCACGAAGCTCCACTCCGCGTCCGCCTCCTCTTCTTCCTCCTCCTCCCCTTCCTCCTCGTCTTCCCCGGGCGGCAGCGGCTGCCGGAGCGGCGGCTCCTCCATGGCCGGAGCCGAGCGGAGGCGGCCGCGGCGACGTCGCTGAGGCGGCTTCTCCCACCCCCCGCCCGCCATCTTGTTTCCTTCGCCCCCGCCCCGCAGCAGCCAATCGGAAGCCGCCGCCGCGGCCCCCCGAGCCGTGTCAGCCAATCGGAAGCCGCCGCCGCCGCGGCAACAGGTGGCGCGTGAGGCGGCGTCCGCCATGTTGGGTGAGGGCGGCGCCGTGAGGGAGAGGCAGCGCTCCCACCCACAAAATAAACTGTATTTGTATAAAATATACTATATTTACCGTCTGTGCTGTGTATGTGGTATATATTGCGTATGTAATACACGTACACACTATATATAATGTTATAGATGAAAATTTACCATATAACATACCATATATATACCACATAATATAGATACACCCTGTAGTGTGTGTACTGTATTTATAGTATTTTTTGTATATTATATGTAATATAATATTTAAAAATATTCTGTGTATACTATGCTGTATGTCTATGTGGTGTATATCTAATATACAGTATGTAGTATATAAAAAGGTGCTTTATGTAACAATATACTGTTTGTGTATATGTGGGAATATAAATAACATGCAGTGCATATAATACATATAAAATGTGCTGCGTATAATAATATACTGTATGTATATATATTTATTTATATATAAATTACCATATATAATGCTATATTATTACTAGAGAGAGAAAAACATGAGCTCCATGTCCCATCCCTGGGAGTGTTCAAGGCCAGGATGGATGGCCTATAACATAAATATTAAATATTTACATAAAAATGCCACATGAATATGAAAATTCCTTGCTCTGAGACTTCGAATTCAGCTGAAAATTGCTGCTGTGTGTGTTGTAATTCTGTTATCTGCCTTAGGGACAAGCTGACCCTCCCTTGGTGTGCTTGGCTGGTTAACCTGGCCTAAGAGACCCAGATAAATATTTTATTATGTATTTATTATATTTTTAATATAATGTGCCTGTACCCATATAAAATATTTTCTATAATATTATGCTTCTATTTATTTTTATATCTACTTAGCACCACTTTCCAGGGGAAGGCCCAAGAATGAGCTTTGAAGGTCACAGAGTTTTTTAATGAAGTTATTGGGTTTTATGAAGTTATTCTTTTTTATTAAGTTATTTTATTAAGTTTTTTATTAAGTTATTGTATTGTTATTGAAATTTTTAATGCAGTTTTTAATGCATTTATTTTATGAAGTTATTTTTTCTGAAGTTATTGTGAGATTCATGCATCTCCAGACATCCCACCCCAATTTCTTCAGCCTCTCTAATGGGTTTGGAACCATTTAAGTCTTTTTTTCTGAGGGATAAACTAAATACAAGATGGTTTTGTGATCACTTGTGCTAAAATTTTCATCTTCTCAGATGCAGGCAAATGGTCTTTTAAAAGAAAAGTAACTTCTCTGAGCAAGCCCAGGTGTTTCATGCTAAATCCAGCCAAAATAAAGCCATTTTTAACCAAATTCTTTGATGCCAGAGCTGCTTCCTGACAGGGCTGGTGACTGAGGAGCAAACCTCTGGATTCTCTGCAGCTCCAAATTCCTGGAGGAATTCCACCTGAGGCATTTCCACCAAAAATCCGGTGAACATTTTCCACCTGAAATCTGCTGTTCCTCAGAATTCCAAATCCAGAATTCCAAATCCAAATTCCAAACCCCTGTCCCTGCAGCCTGGCATCTCCCTGGCAGGAAAACCACCGGGCAGAATTCCAAATCCAAATTCCAAATGCAGAATTCCAAATGCAGAATTCCAAACCTACAATTCCAAACCCCTGTCCCTGCAGCCTGGCATCTCCCTGGCAGGAAAACCACCGGGAAATATCCACTGGCACAAGGTGCCCATTGCAGTCCAGGTGGCAGAATTGAAGGGGGGAAAAACGTTATTAATTGTGTTTTATGTAATTAATTGAGGCTAAAGGTCAGCTGAGATCGTGCCCTGCAGGGCTCCAGGGCCAAAGGACCTCTCTGCCCTAAGAGCTTCAAAGTTTTAAGCATTCATTCAGCCGCAGACGTCAGAAAAAAAATATAAATAAATAAACCTGAATCTCCCTAATCTGCAGATTTAATTGTTCATCTTCTCTTTTTTCATAGGACGGGAACGCGACAGCCGCTTTTGACTGGAAGAGGTGGGGAAAAAGAGGAAAAAAAAGGATTTTCCCTGCAATGTTTGGGGCCAATTTGAGTGTAAGTGAGGGTGATTAACGCTAATGATTTACCCGCGGGAAAAGCGGAATTGCTGCCTGGAGCAGAGCCAGGGAAGCGTTCCCAGCACTGCCACCACCCTCTAGCGGTGTGAAACCTCGGGATTGCAGATTTTCCTGCAGGGATCTGCCTCCAAAATCCGCCTTGGCGAGGGAAATGTGCTGGCTGAAATAGAATGAAATGGAATTAAATTAAATAGAATAAAGTGAAATAAAATAAAATAAAATAAGAAATGAAATAAAATATAAAATGAAGTAAAATAAAATATAAAATGAAGTAAAATAAAATGAAATTCAATAGTGAAATTAAATAAAATATAAAATAAAATATAAAATGAAATTAAGTAAAATAAAAATATAAAATTAAATTAAATAAAATATTAAATATAAAATTAAATGAAATAAAACAAAAACTATAAAATGAAATAAAATAAAATATAAAATACAAAATGAAATTAAATAAAATAAAAATATAAAATACAAAATGAAATGAAATAAAAAAATAAAATGAAAGTAAATAAAGTGAAATAAAATATAAAATGACATGAAATAAAATAGAATATAAAATATAAAATGAAATAAAATAAAATAGAAAATTAAATAAAAAATTAAAATTAAATAAAAATATAAAATGAAATTAAATAAAAAATATAAAATGAAATAAAATAGAAAATGAAATAATTGGTTATCATTGAATGGAGAAAGAATAAACATCACAGAATCCCAGAATTCTCAAGGTGGGAAGAGACCTTTAAGATCACCCAGCAGCACCAAACCCTGTCCCCAAGGGCCACATCCCGACACCTCTGGGGCACTTCCAGGGCCAGTGCCAGGGACTCCAAACCTCCCTGTGCAGCTCATTCCAATGCCTGACCACTCTTCCCATGGAATTTTTTTCTAAAATCCAACCTGAGTCTCACTACAGACATTTTGCTTTGAAAATTCATGAGAAATTTTCAGCCAATGCAGCTGGAAAGAGTGAATGTAAATGGTGAATTCCTTGAATGCTGTTGATAAAAATACCAGCAAATATTAAAATAGTGATCTAGTAAAAAAAATATTAAATTGTCTACTAAAAATAAAAGAAAACAACAAAAAAAGAAACCTGTGTTGTTTTAAGATGAACATTTTCCTTGAGGAGAGGTTTGGACCAAGTGTGAAGCCACTTTTAGCAGCTTTAAGAGAACAAAAAAAAAAAAACCAAACCACTCCTGAGATGTTTTCAGGGCTGGATCTGCTTAGCTGAGCAAAAAGAATAGTGAGGAGAGGCTCCAGCTAAACGTGGAGCTCTGGAGGGTTTTGGTCACAGAACAAGAACAAATGGCCCCAGTGATTAAGCAGATTTAATCAAGAAATAAAACATCTTTAACAACATTTAGCATCAGAATAAACTGTTAAACGAGGCTGGGGATTTCCTTTATGGCTGTTTTGTTTTGGAGGGCACCTGCTTTGCTCAAATGAGGTTAAATTAAAGTGTTGGGATTTTGGGTACTTTGTAAACTCCCTTCAAGCGCCTGGATTGTGTTGGAGAGGCTCAGACCTGTGTGTGGGAGACTTAGGGGGGGGATCAAGCTGAGAGAAATCAGCCCAGAGGGGCTGCTTGGCACAGGAAAAGCTCCTCAAAAAGGTAAATGGGAGACTTTGTGAACAGGATTTTTGGTGAAATATGCCGGCACCTGAGGCTGTCAGGAGGGTGCAGCAAAGAGGAGGCAAAGCCCTCTGGGCAACCTGTGAAGGAGCCACTGACTGGAAAGGTCAAACTGCATTGGGAAAAGCAGGAGTTGGATTGGAAAAGCAGATCATGGAATGGTTAGGGTTGGAAAGGACCCTAAAATTCATCCAGATCCATGGCAGGGACACCTCCCGCTGTGCCAGGCTGCTCCAGCCTGGCCCCTAGCCCCAAACCTAATCCCAGTCCCAGTCCTAACCCCAATCCCAATCTCAACCCCAACCCCTCCCAAACCCAACTCCAACCCCAATTCCAATCCCAGTCCCAATCCCAATCCCAATCCCAACCCCAATCCCAACCCCAACCTCAATCCCAGTGCCAGTCCCAATCCCAATCCCAATCTCAACCCCAACCCATCCCAAACCCAACTCCAACCCCAATTCCAATCCTAGTCCCAGTCCCAATCCCAACCCCAGTCCCAGTTCCCATCCCAGTCCCAATCCCAGTCCCTTCCCTGCTGCTCCCAGGCCAGGGTTGGAGATCAGAACCCCCAGAGCTGCTCCCAGTCCCTGCTCCTGTCTGGGATTGTCCCAAAGCAGGAGCAGCCCCTGGCGCTGGGACTTGTGGGACTCCCTGAGCTCCTTTCTAATGAAAGATGGAAATAAAACTCCGTGAAAGAAAACCAGCACAGCAGAGTTCAGAGTTTTATGGCAGAGATCTGCCTCAAAAAAATCTGTGTATTGCAAGGGAAATGTAGCTGTCTGAAATGAAAATGAAGTGAAATAAATAAAATAAAATCACATATTAAAATGAAATTAAATAAAATAAGGTAAAATATAAAAATAAAATAATAAAGTAAAATAAAATAAATAAAATAAAATAAAATAAAATAAAATAAAATAAAATAAAATAAATATTGGAAATAAATAGAGAACTTTTAGTGAAAGATGGAAATGAAATGCTGTTTAACGAATTCAGCACAGTGGAGTGCAGAGTCTTATGGCATGGATCTGCCTCAAAAAATTCATGTTTCACAAGGGAAATGTAGCTGGCTGAAATAAAACAAAATATTGAAACGAAATTAAATTAAATTAATGAAGTAAAATATTGGTTATAAATAAATGGAGAACTTCCAGTGAAAGATGGAAATGAAATGCTATTTAACAAATTCAGCACAGTGGAGTTCAGAGTTTTATGACATGCATCTGCCTCAAAAAATCCACATTTTGCAACATAGCTGGCTGAAATAAAATGAAATTAAATAAAACATGAAATAAAATAATAAATTAAAATTTAGAATAAAATAAAATATTACAAATAAAATAAAATATTAAAAATAAAATAAAATAGTAAAATAATAAAAGAAAGTAAAGTAAAATAAAATAATAAAAATTAAATTAAAATAAATTAAAATAAAATAAATTTGCAAGAGGTCAGTAAAAGGCCGTTTCAGGAAAGCAGCAGAGTGCAGTTCGGTTTTTGCTGCTCTGGTTTCCTCGGGAGGCTGGGAAGGTGCTGCGGCTGCCGGGGGCGCAGAGCTCCTGTCCCGGTGCCCTGCCGGGCGCTGTCCCTTTGCTTTCAGCACAATCTCCTCCCTCCCAGCTCTGCCCCGGTAAATCGGCTCCTAAATAAGGCAGGGAATAAAATATCAGGGTGGTAAAAGCTGCTTTAGTTTTTTGGTTTAGTTTTTCATTTATTTCACAGCAATCAGTAACAGCCCCGGTTACTGATTTACAGCAGGGCTCGGTCACGAGCTGCGGGACAAACGGGTTTGTCAGGCAGAGCTGCTGAGAGGAAATAATCAAATAAATGTCACGACATTTCAATAAAACCTCTGTCAGAGCTGTTGGAGAAAGGGGAGGGCTGGGGTCCTGATCCTGGGAAAGGAAAAGTCATCGAAAAGGAAGGTAAAGGCAAGAAAAGGAGGGGAAATGGAAAAGTAGGAGATGAAAAAGGAAGAAAATAAATATTTAAAAGAAAAAGAGGAAAAATAAAAATAAAGGAAAAGAAAAAGAAAGAGAATGAAGGAGAGGGAGAGAGAAAGAGAGAGGAGCAAGAGAAAAAGAAAAGGGAAAGGAAAGGAAAGGAAAGGAAAGGAAAGGAAAGGAAAGGAAAGGAAAGGAAAGGAAAGGAAAGGAAAGGAAAGGAAAGGAAAGGAAAGGAAAGGCAAAAGCCGAAGAAAAAGAGAAAGGAAGGGAAAGGAAAAGAAAAAGAGAAGGACAAAAGGAGAAACAGAAGAAAAAAAAAGAAAAAGAAGAGGAAGAAAGAAACAAAAATAAAGAAAAAGAGAGACAAAAAAGAAACAGAAAAAGAACATTTAAAAGGAAAAAAGAAAAAAGAAAAAAAAAAAGCCCGAGAAAAAGAGAAAGGAAAGGAAAGGAAAAGCAAAAGAGAAGGACAAAAGAAGGAGAAACAGAAGAAAAAAAGAGAAAAAGAAGAGGAAGAAAGAAACAAAAATAAAGAAAAAGAGAGACAAAAAAGAAACAGAAAAAGAACATTTAAAAGGAAAAAAGAAAAAAGAAAAAAAGAAAAAAAGGAAAGGAAGAACTAAAAAGGAAAGGATTGTGGCATAACCTGCATAAAAATAAAATAAAATGGTCATTATGAATAAGACAAATTCTCATTGCACCTCTTGATTGCATGTCACGTACTTCTACATCAGCAACTCGAATATTTCTATTGCTGCTTTAAAATATTCCAGCTTTTATTCCCAAAATCCATAATTATCACAAATTCCCTGAGGTGGGAAGAGCTCTTCAGGAGGATCCAGCCCTGCTATCACCCCAGCATCACCCCTGAACCTCAATAATTTCTTTAAAATATATATTAAACTTAAAAGTTCCATGAGTTTGAAAGAAGTCTTCTTTGAAAGAAGAATTAGATCAAAAGCCAAGATCAAGTGGCAGTGGTTCAGAATGGGGGTGAAATTAAAAGCTGTGAAAGGTGAAATTAAATTTAAAACAAGAATATTAAAAAAAATTAACTGTGATTAGGGGTTATATTCCGAGGAACAGGCACAATAAGCCAGGAAACATTTGAAATAAAAATTTTTTGTAGTAGGAGTTAAAATAAGAGTTCAAGACAATCTGAACACTTTATTTAAAGTGAAGAAAATCTCTAGGAGCTTCCAGAAGCTTGGAGTTGTTTCCAGGCTGCCAGTAAAATGCTCTGCTGGATCTAATCAATTAATTAATTAATTCGCTAACGAATTTTGTGGAGCACTGCAAGAAAAGCAGCGTTTATAACCCAGAAAACTGGACGTGATTTCATTAATTCCGAGTGTGAACTCCTGGACACCGGGCAGTTTTATTTGCAGTTTTATTTTAAGGGCTCGTTTCCATTTGCCAGGAGCTCGTGAAATCCAGCTGAGGTCGGAGTGGTTTTCCACACTCCGAATTCCAGGAGCAGGGAAGGAGGAGGAGGAGGAGGAGGATGAAGAGAAGGCAATAATGAAATCACAGCTCCTCGATGAGCCTGGCAAAGGCTCTCAGCTTTAAACACCCGAGCAAGGAGGGATTTGGAATTGGGGAATCCCTAAGGCAGGAGGAGGAATTCAGGAATGCTTGGGAAAGGCTCTGAAAATGGCTTTTCATTGGAAAAGCCTCTGGAAGCGATGGGGAGGAGGGAATTCCGCGCAGGGAGCTCGACAGGGATTCCCCGAGCAGAATCAAAAGCCTGGAGTTGTCCAAAAGGAGCCAACTCGAGGTTCCAGGACTTTGCTGCTTCTAAAATTCCAAATTTAATTGCAAACCACGATTTGATTGAATGAGACTAAAAAAGCAATATATAATGTCTGGTTTTTTTACCTTGCCTTCATTATTCTATTGCTTCATTATACCAGTGCTGCTTAACGAAAATAAAAGGAAAATCAAAGATTCTTTTGGACAATGAGCAGGTTTAAAGTACTTAAACATAGTGAAAATGACAGCGTTTAATTTCTTTGCCAGCGCTGGTGCTGTTTTTCAACAAACTCTGTAATTTTTTTTCAAAATTTAACTCCGGGCTGCTCCGGCCGGGAATTCAGGAATTGAGTAAAAAAAAACAGAAGGAAGAGTGGGATTCGGCATGAAGGAGCATCTCCTCCTTCTCTCTGCTTGTTGAGTCTCATTTTTTGGGGTTTTTTTGGGGTTTCTGTGTTGCCAAGTGCAGCACCCGGAATTGCCCCGTGCCCTGACATTCCTGATTTTTTTCCCAAGCTCCCGAAGCAGCTGCGGAGGGCCGGGATTGCCCCTGATCGGCTCAGCACAGATGGCAGCCCCGCAACCGCCGGGATTTCCACCAGGACATCCCTCCCTCCTCCTCCTTTCCTCTGAGCACCCTCCCAGCCACGAGACGATGGAATTTCACACCAGGAAAATTAAGGAATCCGGGGCAAACGTAACAAACATCCGTGTATTCTGAAAGCAGGAAAAAATTCTAGTCCTCCAATATAACTCTCACTTGCAATTTTGTCTTTCCCACAGTTAAAATAACATTTTAAGTAGGATATAGAACTGATTTATATAAAAATAAAGGTGTCTGGAGTTATTTTTCTGTCTCAAAAGGTATTAATGTATAAATACTGACAATACTGTATTCATATTCTTATATAGAAAATTTTTATACCCCAAGTGATTGGAAGTTTTATCCCACAAGTAATTTTTCTCTCCAGCCAGGCAGTTTGTACTGTCTGTGTTTATCCTGACAAATCCCCCTCTCCATCCCATGCTGGAGACACCCAGTTAAATTCCCCCCCCCTTTTTTGGAGCCTCAACTTCCCTCTAATTCCCAGCGCAAAAAAATCGGGAGCAAAAGGGATTTTGCTGCAAAAAAATTACAATTTTGATCTGCAGTCGGGAAGGAAAAGGATTTACAATAATCCGAGCGAGTCCAGCCTAATTAAAAGCCCCCGGGGATAAAAGTTGTTCCCACCAGACTGCGAGGGGATCTTCGGTTGTGGCTACAGTCTGACATCTGTGAGCATTAATTAATTAATTAATACCTGCACTCATCCTTTAATAAAGAAGGTGTGCGCTAATCCTTCCCGAAGCCGAGCTCCGAAAATCAAATTTATTAGCCAAGGGCTGGTTTAGAAACAGATGGGGTGTAAAGAGCTTGACGGAACAGGGGGAGCGTGGAGAGCGGGAGATTAATTAATTGTTAAGTAATTGAGTGACTTAATTAATTAATTGTTAAGCAATTGAGTGCGGGGAGCAAGAAATCCAGAGCTGTGGGATGCCATGGGGATGAGTTTAACATTGCTGCATTCCCAAAACTCCTTCGGGAAACCCAGGAGTGACAAGGGACCTTGACATGTCACCTGTCCCTGGCTCTGTTCCTGCCCCGGTGCCCTCACACAGTTCCACCAGAATGACAAAAATCTGTTCCTGGGCTGCGGGGAGAGCACAGAGAAATTATTCCTGCCGTGATTGCATCAAACACTCCGCCTGAAGTTTGTGTCCTACAAGGAGAATTAACGGGTGGCTGGGGGAGCTGTTAGACCTTGGCTCTGTCTTTGTAAGGCTCCCGTGAATATTTAACCCGGGGAGAGCACAGAGAAATTATTCCTGCTGTGTTTGTATCAAAACTCCGCCTGAAGTTTGTGCCCTACAAGGAGAATTAACGGGTGGCTGGGGGAGCTGTTAGACCTTGGCTCTGTCTTTGTAAGGCTCCCGTGAATATTTAACGAGTTAATCTTTTGTCAGGCTTAAACCCTGCGCCGATGTTCGCCGGCAGGCACGGCTTAGCACTGAAAGGGATTTTTGTTGGCTTTTGGTGTGGTTATCACTGAAAGGGTTTGGGTTTTGTTGGCCTTGAAATCCTCACCTTGTGAGAACTGAAAGCAGGAACAGGTAAATAAAGGAAAAGAGGATCCTGGTGTTAATGGATAAGCTGGGCAGGGAATGGGGGACAGGCAGGCAGCTCTCCACATCGGCAGGACACAAATCCCGGGTCAAACTGGGAACCTCAGTGAAACCTGACACGAATCCAAAGGAGCTGTGCAAGAAGCCAAAACATTCAATCACCCAAATGAACTGTGTAAGAACCCAAAATATTGATGGACACAAAGGAGCTGTGTGAGGACCCAAAACATTCAATCACCCAAAGGAGCTGTGTGAGAACCCAAAATACTGAAGCACCCAAAGGATCTGAGAACCCCAAATATTGATGGATCCAAAGGATCTGAGTGAGAACCCAAAATATTTAATCACCCAAAGGAGCTGTGTAAGAACCCAAAACATTGACAAACCCAAAGGATCTGTGCAAGAACCCAAAATATTTAATCACCTGAAAGAGCTGTGTGAGAACCCAAAATATTCAATCACCCAAAGGAGCTGTGCAAGAACCTAAAATATTCAATCACTCAAAGGAGTTCTGCAAGAACATTCATCACCCAAATGAGCTGTGTAAGACCCCAAATATTTAATTGCCCAAACATTCATCACCCAAAGGAGCTGTGTAAGACCCCAAATATTTAATTGCCCACAGGATTTGTGTAAGAACCCCAAACATTTCATCACCCAGAGGAGCTGTTTAAGCTGCAGGGGGCCTGAGCGGGCTCTGCCACAGGGAGCTCCAGAGGGACCCTCCTGTCCCAGCACATCCAGAGCCAAGCTGAGCTCAAGGGGCTTCAAGGGCTTCTCAAGGGTGCAGCTGAACACAGGATTCATGGAATTGTGGAATATCTGAGTTGGAAGGGACCCACAGGGTCACAGTGCAGCTCCTGCCCTGCACAGACACCCCAGCAGTCCCCCCGTGCCTGGGAGCAATGTCCATGAACGTCACCATCTGCCTTCAGGTGTTGTGTCCTTCACCCACAGCCAGTTCCACACAATTCCCACCACTGCCCTGAACTTTGCTTTGCTGTTCATTCCCAGAGCACAATCCAGGGTGAGCTGTGTCCTCCCAGCAGGGCCCTGCCCATGGAGACAGGCAGAGCTTTGGGCTGGGCTCTCACAGCTGGGAGTGTCCTGAGCTGGGACTTGTGTGACACCTGGGGACACAGGGAGGAGCTGGAGCTGCTGCAGAGAGTAATGCCCCCTCTGACCCAAATCCTTCTGGAATTCTCTGACATGTCCAACCTTCAGGCCAGGGTTAAGAAGCCTTCAGCAAAGGCGAGGATGAATAAACCAGAATAACCTCTCTCCAAAGGTTACCGAGTTGTGTCGTCAAACCCCATAAGAGATAGGGGAAATAATTGCCTCAGGATGGTTCCACCTGCAAGACTCCATTGGCAGGTGCTGAGTTCCTGCTCCTAAATCCTCATGAGCCTCTGTTCCTAAATCTTCCAGGAACGTTCCTTCATGGCACTACTGCCTCCATTCTTCTGTCCCATTCGCGATGCTCCTCCGGGCGAGCATCAAAGAGCTGCAGGATCGTTCATTGATTTGGCTGCTTGTGTTTTATCGGGGCAGAGTGTTTCACCTGCTGCAGTGATTTATTCTGTAGGATTTTTCTGCTCCTTTCTGCTGCATCTTCCCCCTTCACACCCACTCCAAACCCCTGCGTTCTATCCCTGCTCCCAATATTAAAAGTGGGTTTATATACACAAATATTAAACTGTTTAACTGTTGGGTTTTTTAAATTATGATGTCTCACTCCGTCAGCCAACTCTGCCTCCACTGTTCGGTCTGCACCTAGAAAATCAGGATTCTTTTCCTTATCCGAAAGAAAAGTTATGACTTTTGCAGCAGCTGCCGGCTCTGCCCAGGACACGGCGTTTCTCACCTAATTTAAATGCAAACTCTCCGAGGATCCTCGCACTCGAATAAAAACCGCTTAAAAGCGTGCAAATCCAGGTGTTTATTTATTTACACAGAGGGTTGTGTTGTTCCCTTTTACAACATTCGCGAGCTGACAAGGACACATTTCCCTTCTTAACAGCCTTTGGAGCAGCCCGAAGCGGTTCACCCGTGTTTTTAACAAACCGTGCGGGGACCACGGGGGCCGTGCCAGGTCGGTGCATCAGCAGTGGATGCTCAGAGGATGCCTTCCTACACCTGATTTGGGAAATGGGGCCGGCAGAGCCTCAGCCGCAGCTGTGTGCCCGGCTGGGGACAGCAGTGCCAGGGGCACCGCGGCGGGGCTGGGAGCGGCCGCCGAGGGGCAAAGCAGGGCACGAAGGGGGCTCGGGGTGCGAGGGGAGCCCCGGGCGGGAGGGGACACACGCACACACACAAAGAGGAGATTTTTGGCCACTCTGCAAAGGCTCCGGTGTTTGCGGGGAGGGGATGGCCGGGGGCAGCGCTCGGTGAGCTGTGGTCCCGCTGCACAGCGGGGCTGGGCAGGAGCTGTGCCCGGAGTGATGGGATGGGGCAGGGGCTGTGGGATGGGGCAGGGGCAGTGCCCGGAGCAGGGTAGGGGCTGTTCCTGAAGCGAGGTAGGGGCAGTGCCCGGAGCAGGACAGCGGCTGTGCCCGGGCAGGAGCGGTGGGACGGGCAGGAGCTGTGCCCGGAGCAGGGCAGGGGCAGTGCCCGGGCAGGGGCAGGCGGAGGGAGGAGCGCAGCCCCGGCCCCGCCGCCCCGGGCCCCGCGCAGGCACCGCCCCCGTTCCCCGGCCGTGCTCCGGCTCCGCTGCTCCGGCTCGTCCCTCGCGTCCCGGCGGTCCCGGCATGGCGGAGAGCCCGGGGCGGCCCCCGGAGAGCAGCGGTGTCCCGCGGCAGGGAGGCGAGGGCTCGGCGGCGGCCGGGGCTCGGGCCGGGCTGTGCCCCGAGGGCGCGGCCGAGCCCCCGGACGGGCCCGCGGAGCGGCCGCGGCGGAGCGCGGAGGCGGCGCCGGAGCCGCCCGGGGACAGCGGCTCCCCCGAGAGCCCGGGGACACCGAGCGAGGAGCAGCGGGAGCCCGGGGACGGCCCGGGGCACCAGGGGCAGCCGGGGGTGATGGACGGGCCCGAGGGCTCCGCGGCGGCCAGGGCCGAGCCTGAGGGAGAGGCGGTGACGGAGCCTGAAGGGGCAGCCGCGGGGGCGATGGAGCCCGGGGACACGGCTGAGAGCCCGGCGGGGATGGAGCCCGGGGACACGGCCGCGGTTCCGACGGGGATGGCGCAGGAAGAGGCAGCTCCGGCAGCCACAGAGCCCGAGGACGGCGCCGCGGCCCCGGCAGGGACGGAGCCCGAGGGCGCAGGGGCTGCTCCGACGGGGACGGAGCCCGAAAAAGCAGCTCCGGCCGGGACGGAGCCTGAGGGAGAGGCGGTGGCACCGGCAGGGACGGAGCCCCAGGTGAGAGAGGCGGTGAGGGAGGAAGGCCCGGCGGAGAGAGAGCCCCAGGAGCCGGCCACGACTGTCCCGGCAGAAGCAGAGCCTGAGGAGGCTGCGGCGACTGCCCCGGTGGGGACGGAGCCCGGGGAAGCACAGGCGACAGTCCCGGTGGGGACAGAGCCCGGGGAAGCAGAGGCGACAATCCCGGTGGGGACAGAGCCCGGGGAAGCAGAGGCGACAATCCCGGCGGGGACAGAGCCCGGAGAAGAACAGGCGACAGTCCCGGTGGGGACAGAGCCCGGGGAAGCAGAGGCGACAGCACCATCGAGGACAGAGCCCGGAGTGGCGCTAGGACAGGCGGGGACAGAGGGAGCAGAGCCCGAGGAGGCTGTCGCGACAGCCCCGATCGGGACAGATCCCGAGGAAGCTCTGAGGGAGGAAGCCCCGCCGGGGACAGTCCCTGAAGATGAGGTGCAAGAGGCAGCCCCGACGGGGACAGAGCCCGAGGGGGCCGCAGTGACAGCTCCAGCGGGGACAGCCCCCGAGGATGCGGTGCAGGAGCCAGCCCCGGCTGATGTGGCAGTCCCTGAGGAGAGGGTGGCCCCGGTGGGGACAGACCCCGAGGATGAGGTGCAGGAGCCAGCCCCGGTTGCTGTGACAGTCCCCGAAGAGGCGCTGGGGACAGTCCCTAAGGATGAGCTGCAGGAAGCAGTTCCGGCTGGGACAGTTCCCGAGGAGGGGGCGGCCCCGCTGGGGACAGACCCCAAGGATGCGGTGCAGGAGGAGGCGCCGGCGGGGACCGTCCCTAAGGATGAGGTGCAGGAGGCAGCCCCGGATGATGTGACAGTCCCTGAGGTTGCGGCGCAGGAGGCGGTCCCGGCAGGGACAATCCCCAAGGATGCGGCGCAGGAGGGAGCTCCAGCAGGGACAGTCCCCGAGGAGGTGCTGGGGACAGTCCCTGAGGATGCGGCCCCGGCTGGGACAATCCCCGAGGATGCGGTGCAGGAGGCAGCCCCAGATGATGTGACAGTCCCCAAGGATGCGGTACAGAAGGCAGCCCCGGGTGATGTGACAGTCCCCGAGGATGGGATGCAGGAGGCAGCCCCGGATGAGGTGACAATCCCCGAGGACGAGGGACAGAAGACAGCCCCGGATGGTGTGACAGTCCCTGAAGCTGCGGTGCAGGAGGCAGCCCCGGATGAGGTGACAATCCCCGAGGACGAGGGACAGAAGACAGCCCCGGATGGTGTGACAGTCCCTGAAGCTGCGGTGCAGGAGGCAGCCCCGGATGAGGTGACAATCCCCGAGGACGAGGGACAGAAGACAGCCCCGGATGGTGTGACAGTCCCTGAAGCTGCGGTGCAGGAGGCAGCCCCGGATGAGGTGACAATCCCCGAGGACGAGGGACAGAAGACAGCCCCGGATGGTGTGACAGTCCCTGAAGATGCGGTGCAGGAGGCAGCCCCGGATGAGGTGACAATCCCCAAGGATGCGGTGCAGGAGGCAGCCCCGGATGAGGTGACAATCCCCGAGGACGAGGTACAGAAGACAGCCCCGGATGGTGTGACAGTCCCCCCGGCAGGGACAGTCCCTGCGGAGCCTGCCGAGCTCCGCGGAGCAGCTCAGGTGCCCTTGCCCTCCCAGGGGCTCCCGGCTGGCGGTCCCCGGTCCCCGGGCGGCCCCGGTGGCGAGGCGGAGGCGGAGCGGGGACCGCCAGCCCCGGCGGGGACAGCAGCCCCGGGGCCCGAGAGCGGCTGGGATCGGAGCCTGAACGGGGAGCGGCACCGGGAGCGGCACCGGGAGGACGGGACGGGCTCGCCGGGCGCCCCGGAGGAGGAGGAGGAGAAGCAGGACCACGACATCTCCCTCTTCGTTAAGGTAGGGATGAGGGGCTGCGGGGAATCTCCGCTGGGAATTTCCCCTTCCAGGACCCTGTGGGGAGGAATTTAAACGTGGCAGATGAAGGGCCAGCCTGGCCAAGGTGGTTTTAGTTATTAACGCCCAGGAATCGCTGGCGTGAGGAGCTCTCAGTGGATTTGCAGATCTCCAAAGTTCAGGGAGAAGGGCTCTCATCATCGGGGCTGAGAGGGAAGACCCTGGGAAATGTCATTTCAATGTGATGTGGGATTTTTCTAACACCAGTTATGGGTGATGTTTAGAGAATTGTCCCAGATTTTAGCAAGGCTGAATTCACAGTCGGTAAAGAGCATCCCTTGGAATTGTCCAGTTCGTGTTTGTTTGAAGGGAAGGTTTGGGTTACAGGGAAATTGGAAAAAAAAAAAAAGAAAAAAGAGGGAAAAACTAAAACCAATTTCTGATATTTTATTGAGTAGAGCTTTAGACCTTTCTATCCTGTGCCTGGAATCCCACCAAAATCCCTGGAGTTTGGCATGGGAACAGCAGCCATCCACGGAGTCTTTATAGATGGGGATTTTTGGTGTGTAGGAAGCATCTGGAGGTGATTTCTTCCCTCTTCTCTGACCCCTCTGGACTAAAATGTGGAGCAGGGTGAGATAAACATAAAGCTAAAGAAATAAACCTGGGGAAGCAGAAGGCATTTGGGACCTTCTCCTCCACAAACCATCCCATCCTGTACCTCCTGAGCTGGCTGAGGCTGCTTCAGCCAGCCAGAATTCACACTAAAACAAATTAAAATTAAAATTAAAATTAAAACTAAAATTAAAACTTGGTGCCTTCCACCTTATGGGAGGAAAACATGGCCAAAATGAGAGAGCAGCCTAGAGAACAAGAGCATTTGTTGTGACTCTGTGGTCCCCAAATATTAGGATTAAAGTTGGGCTTTGAAAATCTTTGTGAATTCATAAAGGCAGAAGGAGAAGGGAGGAGAATTTTGTGATGGGCTTAATGTTGGTAATTTAAGAATGCCTAGAAAGCAATCCAGCTGCTTTTCTAATTATTTCTGTGTTACAAAGCTTGAGTGTTTTACCTCACCCGGAGCTGGATTTTTGTAGTTGGGGTTAGGTTAGTTTTAGTCAGAGGTTGGCATGAGTTTCTCCAGGAAAAGGGGAAAAAAAATCCAACTGGAGAGTTCAGTGTGTCCCCAGGTACCAAAATGGCCATGCCATGGTTTGATAGCACAATAGAAATACAGAGAAATGTAAAAATAAATCCCAAAATGGGAGAAAATGCACAAGAAAACAGCACAGGAACAGAGCTGGAATAATCCTGGCAGTTCCCCTGCCAGGGCAGATTTTCCCAGGCCAGGCCCACATTAAAATGCAGTGAAAATGTTCTGAGAAACATCAGCCTCAGGAAAACCCCCTGGAAGAACAGAACACCACAATTCCCAGGAGCCTTTCACTGGGTGCTACCTGATTTCCATTTGCCCATGGAACAATGTAATTTATTTCCTTTAGATAACAATTCCCTTTATCCCAGGTGTTCCAAAGGCAAATGTTCCCCAAGGTCACCCAGATATCCTTTCCTTGGGAATTCAGTGTCCCTGGTACCTTGTGCTCTCTGCTCTTCAAGGGCTTTTTCCTTCTGTAGCAAAAGCTCTTTATTGATCAGAAAACTTCTGTAAATGTCAGATTTTTTTTTTTTACCATTTAAATATACTTGAACTCCCACTAAAATTCACTCCATTGATTTTTAAGCAATAGAACATTTATTTAAGACTTAAGAGCTTATTTCTAAATTGAAATTGCTATCTCATTATTTATAGACGGAAAACTCAACAGAATCACAGCTGCAGATTTCTGAATTCCAAAGATTCCTAAGGATTTCTCTGTACCACAAACACTTGGCCAAACAACCCATCTGGAGCACAAGGCCTTGCTCATCTCCCTCAGTTTCAGGGTTAAATGGATTTTAGTCAAAGCTGGCCATGAGCATAAGGTAATAGATTTTATCCAAGGAAAAGCAGGGGGATTTATCCACTTTGGTGACATTCTTGGTCTCTAAATCTTTTCTCTCCATTCAGAGGATGATTTCATTCCCATCAGAGACAGAGCTTATTTGGCTGCAGCAGAATTTCCCTGAGATACACTTGAGTGACTTTGCACAGAGCAGGGCAGAGTTACAGGAAGGGCTGGAAAATGAGAAAGGAGAAGCTTTGCTGGGAGTACGGGAAAGGGAATAACTGCATCCCTGCCTGCAGGGTCAGTGTGCCCAGCTGGAATGGAAATGGGGGTTTCCTACAAAAAAAAAAAAATTTCTCTCATGTGATGAACCTGGGCCTTAAATAGAACTGAGATTATGAAGTAGCAACTGAATTTTGGGTGCTGTAGGTAAGGAATCCGTGGGCAGCAGGAGCTCAGCTCCCTGAACACCTGGATGCCTTTTCAGTGGAGTCTGGGCTGCACCTGGTGCTTGGAGTAAACATTGGAATTGTCACCACTGAGGAGGTGCTGGTGCTGAAAATCTTGATTTTTCCTCCTCAGTCAGGGTGTAACTGGCTGAGGTGAGCGTGGTTCACAGCCAGTAAATGTTGTGCTGTGTCCATATCCAGGTGGGCAGCTCTTTATGGGCCCTTCTTAGTGCAGATTCACCGCAGGAGCTCAGTATTTCAGTGATCTCAATAAGGGAAATGAAAGATTCCTGTGTGCAGAACCCTTGTCTGCAGCAGAATTTCCCTGCCCCGCTCCTGAGATACCCTTGAGTGACTTTACACTTCTGTAACTTGTGCAGAGTTACAGAAAGGGCTGGAAAATGAGAAAGGAGAAGCTTTGCTGGGAGTACGGGAAAGGGAATAACTGCATCCCTGCCTGCAGGGTCAGTGTGCCCAGCTGGAATGGCAATGGGGGTTCTGTTCCCATTTGTTCCACCAGTTTCACACACTGCCTTCTGCTGCCTTCTCCTCACTCCCTCTTTTTATCCTTCCTGAGCTCCACTCCTTGGAGCTTGTCTCAGGTGCCACATCACTGCCACTTGAAAAAAAGTTAATTCTTAGCTTTAAAAACCCTGCCATTTAAAGTCCTGGGGGTTTTTTTGGGTTTTTTTTGGGTTTTTTTTTTTGTAAGTTGCTTCCCTCCATCATTCATTTGGATATTTTAATTTGCATTTTAAGTGAGACTTTTGCTTTTTTAATCGAGGAGTTATGAAAGCTTTGGGCTGGGGACAAGGTGGGCATGGGGCACAGCTGGGACTCCGTGGGCTGGGAGGGCTTTTCCTGTTGTATTTGGGTTTCCCCCAGACGAAGGGAGGAATGATGAATCTGACTCCATGTTCTCAGAAGGCTAATTTATTATTTATGATACTATATTATATTAAAGAATACTAAAGTAAAGAATACAAAAAGGATACTTACAGAATGCTAAAAAGATAATAATGAAAACTTGTGACTCTCTCCAGAGTCCTGGCACAGCTTGCACTGGTTGGCCAGTGAGTCAAAATAATTTACAACAGAACCAAATGAAACAATCTCCAAACACATTCCAAAGGAGTAAAACACAGGAGAAGCAAATCAGATAAAATTGTTTTCCTTTTTCTCAGGGGCTTCTCAGCTTCCCAGGAGAAAAAATCCTGGGCGAAGGGATTTTTCCAGAAAATGTGAATGCCACATTTTCCAGCCTAGGGATGTTGGGATTCTGTGAGAGTTATCCCAGAAGAAAGAAAACCGAATCCTGGAGCAGGCCAGGAGCAGGCGCGAGGCTGGAGGTGGCCAGAGCGGCTCCAGGCAGGGCTGCTGAGGCCTGAGCCCTGTGGGGCTGCCCAGCAGGAGCAGCAGAGCCCCAGAGCTGCTGCTGCAGGGCTGGCTGCGCTGCTTTGGGCTCTTGGGCTGCACAAAAAGCACCAGAGCAGCGTTTCCCCCAAGCCAGAGCAGGAAGCTGGCTCCCTTCCCGTGGGTATTTGCCCTCTCACAGCTCCCTTTGAATGTTTTTTTCAGCTGGAACATGGCAATTGCAGGTTCCCTAAAGCAGCTTAGAGGATCTGGCATTACAAATTCCGTTCATAACTCGCCGGGTTGTTGCTGGGTGTGCTGGGGGCTCCATGAGCAGCAGCTTCTCTGGGGCTGGGAATGAGAAGGGCTGCAAGGTCCCTCCCAGCCCAAACCTTTCTGTGGTTCTGTGATTCCAGGAATGGCTGAGGGAGCTGGGAAGGGGCTCAGCGTGGAGAAAAGGAGGCTCAGGAGGGACCTTCTACAATTCCCTGACAGGAGGCAGTGAGGTGGCCTGTGATTCCAGGAATGGCTGAGGGAGGTGGGAAGGGGCTCAGCGTGGAGAAAAGGAGGCTCAGGAGGGACCTTCTACAATTCCCTGACAGGAGGCAGTGAGGTGGGGTCGGGCTCTGCTGCCGTGTCCCAAGAGGAAATGGCCCTAAATTGCACCAGGGGAGGCTCACAATGGAGATTAGAACAAGATTTTTCCCTCTGGAAGTGGTCAGGCCTTGGGCTGAGCTGCCCAGGGAGGTTTGGAGTCACTAGAATTGTCCCAGAGGAGTCTGGATGTGGCCTTGGGGACAGGGTTTGGGGTGATGCTGGTGGGGCTGGGATGGCACTGGGTGATCCTGAAGGGCTCTTCCCACTTTGATGATTCTGGGATTTGGACAACTGACAGACCAACATCCTTTTCCAGACTGACATAAACCACAGATAGAAATGAGTGATCAGAAATATGAAGTTGCATCTAAAGTATTTTTGTATGTTTTAGTCAGAATCCCAGACTGGTTTGGGTTGGAAAGGGCCTCAAAGCCCACCCAGTGCCACCCCTGCCCTGGACAGGGACACCTTCCACTGTGCCAGGCTGCTCCAAGCCCTGTCCAGCCTGGCCCTGGACACTTACAGGGATAAGGGAACCACAACTTCTTTGGGTAAATATTTCCTGGCATCATCCTCTGCCCATGCTTTGGAAATGTTAAATAATCTGTGTGTCCCCAGGATGGTTCAGGCCTCAGGCCCCTGCTCATCCCTAGGGCCCATCTCTGTGGTTTGAAGGTTGGTTTTAGGCAAAAAGAAAAAAAAAGAAGGAAAGTCAAGGTCTTCAAAGGTTCCTGGCCCTATTCCTATTTTTACTTCCTCCCAGCTGACTGCTGCAGTAAAGCCCCACACCATGTGTTCTGCTTTAAGCACAGGCTTAGAGTCACGTGCAGTGTAAGCCCCTCATTAACCAGGGAGCCCCTTCCTGATCCAGGCCCAGGGCACAGCCTGGATTTTGTGCTGGCTGGAACCAGCAGAGTCTCCTGAGGAGATCAGCCAGCTGCCCAAATTCCACCCCTGGGGCCTCTGCTCCTGGATTTTCTCTTTGAGTTGTTCTGGCCTGTGAGCAGCACGGAGAGGCCGAGGGTGCAAGTTCTCCTTGGCTGCTCTCTGCCCTCAGCCCCTGCTGGGCTGAAATCCCAGCCAAGTTCTCCCAGTAATTGTCAAGTCATTTTCAAGTAATTCCAGTTACTTCAGCCCCTAAATCCTGGAGAGCTTCAGACTTGCTCAGGAGCCTCCCTGGGAGTGTTCCTCTGGGTGTGGGACATGGTTCAGAGGTGGTCATGGTGGGACTGGATGAGCTGGAAGGGTTTTTCCAAATGTCACCATTTTGGGATCAGGGAATCATCCTGCAGCTCTGCCAGGGAGTTCTCACTCTGCCAAAAAATATTCAATTTTTTTTGAGGCCTTATTGATGTTTTCTGTAGAGGAGTAACAAACCAGTCTAGAGAACTCCTGGCATTCACAAATATAAAACATCAGAGAGTGGGGAGTGATTTGCTGGAAAGTGATTTGACCAATTACTTGGAAAATACAACTATAGTGAAATTAAATTATTAAAAACATCAGGTGAAGCTTTGGGAAGGGAATGCTTTAAATAAAAATGTGTAGTAGAAGGTGTCCCTGCCCATGGGTGAGGTGATCTTTAAGATCCTTCCAACCCAAACCATTCTCTGGTTCCAACAGTGCAATTTTTATGGAAGTACCAGTGTGAGACCTTTCCATGCAAATCCATCTTTATGACTCTTTCTTGGTTTAAATTCTGTTGAGCAGAAGTGATAATGGAAGTTCTCAGTATACCCAGGATTTTTCAGGATCTCATTCCTGGTGATGCCACCCGGAATTGCAGTTTTATGGTTTTTAACCAGAGAGAGACTGTGGGAAACTGATTTGTAGAAAATTTTTAAACTTTTATTTTTAAACTTGTTATTTTAAAAAAAAATTTCTGACTCCATCTCTGGATCAGAAAAAATCATAATCCAACAAATGCCCCCTCTCCTTCAGAGCTGGGAAAGGGAATCAGGCAGAGAAAGGAAAAATTAGAGTTTCTGGAAGGGGAAGCAAAGCGTGGAGACTCCCACCTGTGCCATCACTGAGTTTATTCCCTGTTTTTTCCCTGGAGAGGTCCTACAGCTTAATTTTCTTCCCCTGAGGGTTTTGGGGCACTGGCCAGGAACCTTTGGCCAGCGCTGCCAGGGATGCCCAGGGTGGGATTTGGGGGCTCTGGGCAGGGCAGGGGTGGCACTGGGAGATCCCTGGGGGTCCCTTCAGCTCAGGAAATTCCCTGATTGTTTGAAATTAATTGCTTGTCCCCCTGAGCCTGCCCAAGTGAACACCCTGGGAAGGTGACCCAAACCTCCTTGCTGAGATGATAAAATGTCCCCTGTGATAAGGCCCTGTGTGCATTTCCATTTCCAGATAAAAACTCAGCTCAAGTGACTCTGTTCCATTGCTCTCAATGACAGCACTGTCTCAGTACTGAGAGTTTTAATTCCTTCCTAAAAATACCGAATTCTCCAAGAAAACAGCTCCACAGCCTGGCACTACTGGTGCAGGCACAAGGACAAAGGTGGAATTTCCCTTTTTGTTTCATTTCTCTCCATATGCTGACATTTGAGCACAGGTGAGAATATTGCAAATATTCATAAGTGGAGTTGTCAGAGACCAGAGCCAAAAAGCAGAATGGGAGCAGTGAAAGTGAAGCATTCCCTGAGCTACAAACGAGTTAAATATTGACCGAGATTTCAGAACAATTCCCATTTGTGTCTTGGTGAATCATTGACATTGCCCTGGTGGCTGTTTTAGAAATGAGTTTTAAAAGCTCTTAGAGAAGAGGAGCATTTTATAAATACAAAAAAATATCAGTTTTTTCATAGTGGGGCAGATGAAACTCAAAACAAGCTCCAAATATACCCAAAATTCTTCAACAATTTCAAACCCGTGGTAAAAAAAAAACAAACCAAAACCCAAAAACAAAAACAAAAAAAACCCAAAAACCCCAAAACAACCCACCAAGCCCTGAGCAGAACCCCAGCTCCCTCTGCCAGGAGCTCCAAGGGATTCCCCAGGATCTGGGATCGCTCCTGGTGTCGAGGGAGATCAGTGGGGTTTACATTTCATTCCTGCAGAGTATCATTAAAACCCCTGTTTTAATTAGCAGAGCTGTGTTTCTCCTCATTTCCCACAGAACTGAGGTGCTGGGAAGAGCAGGATGGAGAACAGGAATTGGAACTTCCACTGGGAATGGAAATTCAATTTATTCCATTTTTAAATGTTCTTGGAGGGCACCTTCCCACTGCAGCTGACAGGGTTTATTTCATTCTTTCTACGTGGATCAAAACATCACATTTTATTCTATTTCTATTCCTTCTATTTCATTCTTTCTATGTGGAGCAAAACATCACAAATTTTTCTATTTCTATTATACTTTATTCTCTCTGTGTGGAGCAAAACATCACATTCTATTCTATTTCTATTACATTTTATTTATTCTTTCTGTGTGGACCAAAACATCACATTCTATTCTATTTCTATTATTTCTATTTTATTCTTTCTCTGTGGACCAAAACCTCACATTTTATTTGTGGTGAAAAAGCTCCCCAACCCTTTCAATATTTCACTTTTACATCTTGATTTAAATTAGGAATATCTTTGGCCAAGTATTTTCTACCCAAAGATGCACAAAAGAGCTTCTTTATGTTCAGTATTTCTTAGTATTCTTTAAGTATTCTTACTATTCCTTATTTATTTACTTATTGGTTTCCAGTACAAATCACACAATTTTATACATATAATTTATATATATTGTTTTGTATGTATTGTATACCATTTATATGTATTAACTTACATTACATATAATTTATAAATAATTTAATATTAATAAATTAGTTAGTTTATAAATTTATTTCAGTAATTTGTTAGACTACAGATACTATTTATATGTATTAATTATTGTATTACATAATTTATAATTTCAGCTTTGACTGAATTTATTACATAGAATTTATACACATATACAATTGATATGCATATAAATTTAGAAATATAAATTATAGTTTATATATACATACACATATATAGTTTACATACATACTATTTATATGTATTAATTATTATATTACATAGAATTTATAGTTTCAGCTTTGACTGAATTTATTACATATAGATTCTTACACTGAATTTATACAGATATATATAAAATTTATATGCATATCAATTCAGATATATAATTTATAGTATATATACATACTATTTATATAAATTATTATTTTACAGAGAATTTATAATGTCATTTTTTACTGAATTTATTACATATAATTTCTTACACATAATTTATACACATATAAAATTAAGATGCATATCAATTTAGAAATATAATTTTTATTTTACATATACATACACATATAATTACATAATTTATAGTTTATATACATACTATATATTGTTATTTTACATAGAATTTATAATTTCAGTTTTTACTGAATTTATTACATATAATTTCTTACATAGAGTTTATACAGATATATATAGAAAAGTGATATGCATATCAATGTAGAAATATAATTTTCATTTTATACATATATAATTACATAATTTATATTTTATAAACATACTATTTATATATATTATATTACATAGAATTTATAATTTCAGTTTTTATCAAATTTATTACATATAATTTCTTACCCATAATTTATACACATAAAATTGATATGCATATCAATTTAGAAATATAATTTATAGTTTATATACATACTATTTATATGTATTAATTATTATATTACATAGAATTTATCATTACAATTGTTACTGAATTTATTACATATAATTTCTTATACTATAATATATAGTATATATAATTATATGTAATTTATAGTTTATATACATACATATAATTTCTTACATAGAGTTTATACAGATATATATAGAAAATTGATATGCACATCAATGTAGAAATATAATTTTCATTTTATAAATATATAATTACATAATTTATATTCTATAAACATACTATTTATATATATTATTATATTACATAGAATTTATAATTTCAGTTTTTATCAAATTTATTACATATAATTTCTTACCCATAATTTATACACATAAAATTGATATGCATATCAATTTAGAAATATAATTTATAGTTTATATACATACTATTTATATGTATTAATTATTATATTACATAGAATTTATCATTACAATTTTTACTGAATTTATTACATATAATTTCTTATACTATAATATATAGTATATATAATTATATGTAATTTATAGTTTATATACATACTATTTATATGTATTAAATATTATATTACATAGAATTTATAATTTCAGGTTTTACTTAATTTATTACATATAATTTATACACATAAAATTGATATGCATATCAGTTTAGAAATAGAATTATTTTACATATACATACATATATAATTACATAATTTATAGTTTATATACATACTATTGATATAGATTATTATTTTACATAGCATTTATAATGTCATTTTTTACTGAATTTATTACATATAATTTCTTACAGATAATTTATACACATAAAATTGATATGAATATCAATTTATAAATATAATTTATAGTTTTTGTTAATTTAGAATGATACAGGCAGTTTTTATATAATTTTTAATGCAGTTTTTGTATTTCTGCGCTGCAGGGTCAGCGTAAATGCAGCGCAGAGCAGGATGTCCCACAGAAATCCCCTGTAATCCCTTTTCCCCAGCAGCACGATCAGGAACACAAACCCCTTTTGTTGCAGTAATTCCCTGCCAGAATTCCCCAGGGATGTGAGGTGCTTTTGTCCCCAGGCTGAGCTGGGATTAGGAGCAGCAGGGAGGGATGAGCCCGAATTCTGGGGCAGGATAAAGGGTTAAGAGCCTTTGGGCTGTGCTTGTGACCTGGGAATGTTGTTTTTGTCAGGAAGGGATCACCTGGAATTTTTTTTCTGGTTTTATTCCATGGGTTTGGGCTGGAGAACAAACACCTGGGCACAAACAGGGCCCTGCAGAATTCCCAGCACAGGGAGTTGGGAATTGCTGCTGGCAGATCCAAACCACTGAGCTGGAACTGATTGCACCTGCCTTTGCTTAAAGGGTTCTGGGTTTTCTTCCACTGCTGCAAAGGATGGAAAATAAACTTGAAAATTGAAATTAGGCTGGGGAAGGATTGAAGGGAGTGATCAGAGCAGGCTGTGGATGCTCCCAGGGATGGGGCAGCCTCCCCACCCTCACAGGGAGGAATTCCCTCCTAAAAGAAGACAAAAATTAATGATCATCATCTGCTGATAATAAAAAAAAACCCCAAATGGTGGTGACTCCAATCTGGTCTGAGCGAGACACAAACCAAGGACAACTCAAAATGCAAACCAAAATTGCAAACCAGCAATTACTCCTGTAGGAGAAAGATGCTCCCAAACTGGGCAAGATTAATTCCAACTCTGCTGAAGTGCAGCTCAGGTTTTTCAGACTTTCAGTCCACAATTTAATTTCCCATTTAATTTTCCCATGCTCTGCTAAATCCTGTAGCTATTGTAGTGTTTTTAAATGCAGATCTGGTGTAGGGAGACACATCTGAGAAAAGAAAGCTGCAATTTGCATTTTGCCTTTGTAATTTCATTGGATTTTAGGGATTTTTTTTTAAAGACCTGTAGAGAGCCATGGCTGTGGCTGGAAATTCCTGTGACACCATGAGGGGCCTGGCCCAAGGCAAAACCAGAAAAAAATCAAATTCTGGGTAAAATCACAGAATTTGTTCATTTTCCTCTTTTGTAAAGAGTGCCTTCACACATAAACTTAATCTTTAATTTCTTAATTGTAAATAAGGTGAATATTAGTAAACCACAGCCTCTAATAATGCAATACAAGACATCTCACATTTTAATGTTCACCTGCACTCCCTCGGTTTTTGCTCACTTTGCAGAATTCTCATTTAATAGTTCATTTATTTATCACCTTTATCAGAACTGGAAGGGTGTAGAAATAATGGGCAGGTTTTAACATCAAAATCCAATTTAAATGGATTTGATGTTAAATTTGATTAAGTAGCAGGACTGAGTTTGGACCATTTGTTTCTCATTATTTATAAAGCAACTGGCCACAGGTAAAAAGCTGAGTGCCACAAAGTTGCTTCTTAGTGAAGGAGAATTTCCCCATCTGCATCAAAATCATGTAATGACTTACAGAGTAATTAAGTTAATTTCTGCAGTAATTACTAACCCAGCAGCCCAGGGGCAGTCAGTAAAGCAAAGAGAGGAGAAAAGAGCCTTTCTCTGTCCTGAGGCACACAGGGGAGAGGAAGCTGGATCCGGAGGGAAAATCCTGCCCTGGCAGGGTGGGCAGGGCTGGGATGGAATTCCCAAAAATCTGGGGCTGCCCCTGGATCCCTGGCAGTGCCCAAGGCCAGGCTGGACACTGGGCTGGAGCAGTCTGGGACAGTGGGAGGGGTCCCTGCCATGGCAGGGGTGGCACTGGGTGAGTTTTAGTGTCCTTTCCCACCCAAACCATTCCATAATTCTATGAAATTACAGCTTCAGCCTCACTGTCCTCTCTGTTGTCTAGAGAGAATTAGAATTTCCAGGTGGATGTCACCCCCTGGAACTGTGAGCACTGCTCAGTACCTAAAAAAAGGGCTGAGGGAGAGAGCCCATAAAAATCCAACATCAATAATATGCTAAAAATAATGTGTCAGAAATATCCCGTAACATAAATAATATCCCATAAATAAGTAATAAGCATCCCATAACATAAATAACTTAAAGTCATAAATATCCCATAAATAAATAAATATGTTAAAAATATCCCATAACATAAATAATGTTAAATCCCATAACATAAATAATGTTAAAAATATCCCGTAACATAAATAATATCCCATAAATAAATAATAAACATCCCATAACATAAATAACTTAAAGTCATAAATATCCCATAAATAAATATATATGTTAAAAATATCCCATAACATAAATAATGTTAAAAATATCCCATAACATAAACAATATCCCATAAATAAGTAATAAACATCCCATAACATAAATAACTTAAAGTCATAAATATCCCATAAATAAATAAATATGTTAAAAATATCCCATAACATAAATAATGTTAAAAATATCCCATAACATAAATAATATCCCATAAATAAGTAATATATATCACGTAACATAAATAATTTAAATGCCATAAATCTCCCATAAATAAAATGTTTAAAAAATCCCATAACATAAATAATATGTTAAAAATATCCAACTTTTTTAATCCTGGACGTGGCCAGGAGCATTCAAAGAGCAATTTCCAGCTGAGAATTTTATTGAGCACGCAAATCATGAAACCTGAAATAAAATAATGGCAGGAGATTGACTCCAACACTGCATGACAGCGAGAATATCAAATCCCAGAAACCAAATCAGAACGGGAAGACTTAAAAATGGAATTGTTGGCTGTTAGGAGATCATCCATGGCCAGGATAAACCTGCCCAAGGTTGAAAATGTGAGGGAGGAAAGGTTTCCTCATTTCTGCAGGTGGGATCCCAGCCCAGGCCCTGGTTTAAGGTCACAGCAGCCCTGCCCTGCTGGAGATAAACTCAGCCTTGAGCCAATTCTCTGATCCCTGACCACCACCAGCAGCTCAGGGGAGTCCTGTGCTCCTGAAGCTGTGCAGGTTAAAGGTAATTAATTTCTGTCCAGGTGTAAAGGTAATTCCTTTTTTCAGCTTCAGTGTAAAGGTGATTCCTTTTTGTGCAGGTGTAAACTTAAATCCCTTCTATGCAGGTATAAAGTTAATTCCTTTCTTCCCCACCAGTGTAAAGTGAATTCCTTTATGTGCAGGTGTAAAGTAATTCCTTTCTTCACCTTCAGTGTAAAGTTAATTCCTTTCTGTGCAGGGGTAAAGGTAATTCCTTTTTTCAGCTTCAGTGTAAAGGTGATTCCTTTTTGTGCAGGTGTAAACTTAAATCCCTTCTATGCAGGTATAAAGTTAATTCCTTTCTTCACCTCCAGTGTAAAGTGAATTCCTTTATGTGCAGGGGTAAAGTTAATTCCTTTCTGTGCAGGTGTAAAGTTAATTCCTTTCTGTGCAGGGGTAAAGTTAATTCCTTTCTGTGCAAGGGTAAAGTTAATTCCTCACCTTCAGTGTAAAGTTAATTCATTTCTTCACCTTCAGTGTAAACTTAATTCCTTCCATCATCTTCAGTATAAAGTTAATTCCTTTCTGTGCAGGGCTAAAGGTAATTCCTTTCTTCACCTTCAGTGTAAAGTTAATTCCTTTATGTGCAGGTGTAAAGTTAATTCCTTTCTTCATCTTCAATGTAAAGTTATTTCCTGTGTGTGCAGGTGTAAACTTAAATCCCTTCTATGCAGGTATAAAGTTAATTCCTTTCTTCACCACCAGTGTAAAGTGAATTCCTTTATGTGCAGGGGTAAAGTTAATTCCTTTCTGTGCAGGTGTAAAGTTAATCCTTTCTGTGCAGGGGTAAAGTTAATTCCTTTCTTCACCTTCAGTGTAAAGTTAATTCCTTTCTGTGCAGGGCTAAAGGTAATTCCTTTCTTCACCTCCAGTGTAAAGTTAATTTCTTTCTATCCAGGTGTAAAGGCAATTCCTTTCTGTGCAGGTGTAAAGTTAATCCTTTCTTCACCTCCAGTGTAAAGTTCATTCCTTTCTGTCCAGGTATAAAGTTAATTCCTTTCTTCACCATCAGTGTAAAGTTAATTTCTTTCTGTACAGGTGTAAAGTTCATTCCTTTCAGTGCAGGTGTAGTTAATTCCTTTCTGTGCAGGTGCAAAATTAATTCATTTCTGTGCAGGGGTAAAGGTAATTCCTTTCTATGAAGTTGTAGTTAATTCCTTTCCTCACCTCCAGTGTAAAGCTAATTCTTTCTGTGCAGGTGTAAAGTTCATTCCTTTCCTCACCTTCACCTGCTCTCAGTTCCTTCCATCCCCTCCCCTGGTGTCTCCTTTAGGCCCAGCTTTGGCCAAAAACCTTTAATCCCACCAGGATTTTATAAAAACACTTCGGAAAATCCTCTGGCATTCCCTCAGCCCTGCCCATGGTCTGTGAATGGAGGTTCTGTTTGATTTTAAGTGAGGAGCAGATTTTTCATTCCTTTTTTGTTCAGTGCTGAGCTCACAGTGCCTGGATGCTGCTCTGAAGGTTTTTTCCCCAGTGTCCCTGAGGAGGAAGAAAACAACTTATAAATAAATAATAATGACTTATAAAGAATAATATCTTATAAAGAATAATAACTTATAAATTATAATTTATAAATAAATAATAATGACTTATAAAGAATAATATCTTATAAAGAATAATAACTTATAAATTATAATTTATAAATAATAATAACTTAATTGGAGCAACCTGGGATAGTGGAAAGTGCTTACTTACTGAAAAAAAATGAAGGGAAAATCCCTTTTTCTTTACCTGAAGGAGTGTCCAGCTGCTGTTTTCTCACCCGTTGTGTTGAACTTCCCTTTGGGGATGTCACACACAGCAAGACAATTTTGAAAGTGCCAAAAATACAATCTATCTTCAAAAATCACCATCAACATTTTAATATAATAAAACTTAATTGGAGCAACCTGGGATAGCAGAAAGTGCTTATTTAGTGAAAGAAATGAAGGGAAAATCCCTTTTTCTTTACCTGAAGGAGTGTCCAGCTGCTGTTTTCTCACCCGTTGTGTTGAACTTCCCTTTGGGGATGTCACACACAGCAAGACAATTTTGAAAGTGCCAAAAATACAATCTATCTTCAAAAATCACCATCAACATTTTAATTCTAAATTTTTTTTCTGCTATTTTGCCAAGAAAATAAACAGCAGCTGAAATATCTGATTTTAGTGCTGGGTATTGGTGGGTAGGCAGAGCTTTGGGGCTGTTGAAAAGCAATTGGAATAATAAGTGGCAAAATTGGGACTTTCTCCCTGAAAATGTATTTTTAATTGCAGCTGCTGTATCTTAAAATTTAGCCTGGAATTGCAATTTCAGCATCTGAAGTGCAACATTTCAAGCCCAGTAGGTGGCATCACAAGGGTTCTGTAGAATTCAGTGTTTGGGTGTTGGTTCTCCAGCCCGTGGAATAAAACCAGAGAAAATTCCAGGGGATCCTATCCTGAGAAAAAGCTTTGGACTGGATGTGATCTGACTCAAATAGAACATAAAATGTTAATAAGTGCATTAGAGTTGCATTGAGTGAACAGAAATTACTTATAATTTTAATTTTTATGGTATTTTTTAACAGCAGTACTGTTGCCAGACAGAATTAATTTTGAATTTTTAAAACGTTTTATGTAGCCTCTATATAATTTTAATAGATGTAATATTTATTTTTTAATGTTGCCGAAACAGAAGTAAATTTGGTGGAGTTTTCAGTGTTTTAATCATGTAGAAATCTGCAGAAACGCTGTACAAAAGTTTAAAAACCACTCTGTGTCCTCCAGGAGTAGATGGGATGTTTTGCTAATGGAATCAGAGTGGTTCCTGTTGGGAGGGACCTTAAGGATCATCCAGTGCCAGCCCCTGCAGGGACACCTTGCACTGTCCCAGGCTGCTCCAGCCTGGCCTTGGACACCGAATTTATATAAAATTTAGTTAAATTTATAGAACATTAACTATTGACTAATTAATATATTAATTATTAATTTTATATAATTTTATATAAATTAATATAATTTATACCACAAAAGTGGTTGGGCCTTGGGCTGAGCTGCCCAGGGAGGTTTGGAGTCACTGTCCCTGGGAGTGTCCCAGAGGAGTCTGGATGTGGCTTTGGGGACAGGGTTTGGGGTGATGCTGGTGGGGCTGGATGGTGATGAAAGGTTCTTCACACCTCTGGAATTCTGGGATTGTGGGATCAGCCTGAGCCCCCAAGTCTGAATTCTGGGATTGTGGGATCAGCCTGAGCTCCTGAGCCTGAATTCTGAAAAAAAAAAAAAAAAAAAAATTTTTTTTTTTTTTTTTTTTTTTTTTGTTAAAAGAGGGTATCTGTCACAGCGCACTGCCAGAACACAATTGTGTCTGGAAAATAGACATGAAGGGTGTAGAAAACAGCAGGAGGGGCTGAGGGAGCTGGGAAGGGGCTGGAGAATTGCTGAGGAGCTGGGAAGGGGCTGGAGAATTGCTGAGGAGCTGGGAAGGGGCTGAGGCTGGAGCAAAGGAGGCTCAGGGGCCCTTGTGGCTCTGCACAAGTCCCTGGCAGGAGGGCACAGCCGGGGGGGTCGGGCTCTGCTGCCAGGGAACAGGGACAGGAGCAGAGGGAACGGCCTCAGGCTGGGCCAGGGCAGGCTCAGCTTGGAGACTGGAATGAATTGCTGTATAAATAAAAAAGTATAAATATAAATATATATACTTCATAGGATGTATGTAAATATATCTAAATTTTATATATAATTTAGATGAAATTATATATAAAATGTATATAGGAATAATATAAATATTTATATAAAATTGGGTAAATTTATATAAAATTATGATTAATTACATTATATAAATTTACATACATTTATATATTTTTACAATTTATAGAATTTATCTAAATTTTATATAAAATTATATACAAAATTTATAAAAAATATATAAAATGTTGTATAAAATTTGTATAAAATTTAGGTAAATTTATATAAAATTACAATTTATTAATTATATTAATTACATAAATTTACGTAAATTTATATACTTTATAATATTTATATAAATGTATCTAAATTTTATATAAAATGTATATATATAATTATATAAATTTAATATAAAATATATATTAAAATATATAGAATTTATATAAAATTTAGTTAAATTTATAGAACATTAACTATTGACTAATTAATGCTGGTATCAGCAACCCCCCTCAGGTTCTCCCTGCAGAGCTCCCAGCCCTGTGGGTGTCCCTGAGCTCCAGGGCCTGTCCCTGTCCCCTCCCTCTGTCTCTGAGCTCACCCTGGGCACAGCTCGTGGTGCCAAAGGCACTCCAGGTGCCACCACAGCCGGATCCACAGGACAAACGTGTCCCTGCATCTTCAGGAGGACCCTTGGCCACCTCAGCTCTGCCATGGCTGGGCCAGCTGCCCAAAGTTCCTCTGATTTTCTTCTCAGAGGACCCTCAGGGAGCAGCGCACCCAGCACAGCCTGCCAGGCCCTGGCACTGGCTGCCCACTGAGTTGTGGATTCCCCATCCCTGGCAGTGCCCAAGGCCAGGTTGGATGGAGCTGGAGCAGCCTGGGACAGTGGAAGGTGTCCCTGCCATGGCAGGGCTGGCACTGGAGGCTTTGAGGTCCTTCCCAGCCCAAACCAGTCTGGGATGGAGTTGGGTGCACAGCTGGCAGCACAGCTGGGCAAGGGCAGCAGGGTTGTGGCAGCTCCTGCAGCTCCAGAGATCCTTCTGGGAAGGAGCTGGTTCTTGGCTTCTTGTCTGCCTCTGTCAGGGTCAGGATTGAAGTGCTCCAAACAGCATTTTGTGTTCAGACTCAGATGTTTCTTAGTTCTTATCTGGATTGCAAACTGTGAGTTCTACAGCATTCTACTAACAAGATACAAAATGGCTAACTCTCTCTCTGCAAGGCCTGTTAAGGATGAACTGTCCAATTAAGAAATGACACCTAAATTATTTTCACTTTTAACCCAATACCCAACCACCCGTGCCCGCAATGGGGACTTTTTTATCCAATGACACAAAACCACCCAAACCCATGGAGAGGAAGCTGAAGAAGAAGGAGCAGCCTCCACCCTAAACCCTCCATCTTTCTTTATATCTATTCCTGCATTCTAAACCCTTAAACTCTGAGTTTCCCACCCTGTGATATCACACACTTCTGTTCTAGCTACACGTCTTTAATTTCAGTTTTATTATTGAATTTTGGAAGCTTCTCCAGGGCCTCAGGTCAATGCAGTGTTCTCTTAGGGGTCAGCAGCACAGAAAGTGTGGAATTCTCAGCAGCCAGGGTTCCAGCAGGAAGGAGCTGGTGGCATCCAGCTCATCTCCAGATGCCCCTGCCTGCTCCTCCACACAGGGCCTGTCCCCAGCAGTGTCCCCAGGCTGCTGCTCCTGCCTGGGCACAGCCTGGCACAGGGTGGGGTGCCCATTCCCAGCACCGAGGGGTCACCATGAGACTCTTGCCCTCCTTTTCCTTTTGGGGTGGGTAACGCCTGGCACCAGAGGCAGGATGAGACCAGACAGAGTCGTTGTGCATTAAAATGCCCATTTAAATGCACTTTTAAATGCACTTCGTCCATTCTAAGCCCTGCTGGCAGCATTTCAGGCTCAATTTTCCAAGATCCACAGCAGTTTTGTGTCTCCTGGCTGCTGGCAGCTGCTCAGCACTGCAGGGCACTGCTCAGAGTGGGAGGAAAACCACAATGACAGCTTTTGAGCAGCTCTCAGCTTTGCCACCTACAGAACAAGGCTTTCCTGACACAAACAAGGCTTTTCTAAGCCAGCAGTGCAACTGACAGAATTCTTGAGAATTCTCATCCCCTGTCAGTGCTGGAGACACTCCTGTTTTTCCCAGTGGCTGTGGGGCAGAGAGCACAAGGATTTGCCCAGGGAGGTTCCTCAGGTTCATAGGGAGAACCAAACAATTTATCCAGCCCTTGCCATGCATCCCTCCAGCTCCTGCCTGCCCCAGGCCAGGCCCTTCCTTCCAGCCATCGAGCTCTTTGTGAAGGTGAGACTGTGCAGTGTTTGTTTGTTTAAAAAAAAAAAAAACAAACTCAGCGGGACTTTTTGCTGTATTTGAGATATCTTTGATAGCACTGAGCTCTTTGTGAAGGTGAGACTGTGCATTATTTGTTTGTTAAAAAAAACCAAACCAACAACAAAAAACTCAACAGGACTTTTTGCTGTATTTGAGATTTGTTTGATGGCACTGGGCTCTTTGTGAAGGTGAGCACTGGGCAGTGTGTGTTTATGGAGGAGTTTTTGCTGTATTTGAGGTTTGTTTGATAGCACTGAGTGAGGGGAAAAGGACAAACAGAACTGGTTTGATTTGTGTGTCTTGTTGGGTTATAAGGGCTACAAATCCTAATGAATTAACCTATTAACTGTGAGACACTTGGGTTTTAATACTTCTGCCCCTGATTTAATCTTAACGCAGTGTGTGTTTGTTTGTGAAGCAGTTTTGCTGTATTTGAGATTTGTTTGATAGCACTGAGCTCTTTGTGAAGTTGGGCACCATGCAGTGTGTGTTTATGGAGGAGTTTTTGCTGTATTTGAGGTTTGATAGCACTGAGTGAGGGGAAAAGGACAAACAGAACTGGTTTGATTTGTGTGTCTTGTTGGGTTATAAGGGCTACAAATCCTAATGAATTAACCTATTAACTGTGAGACACTTGGGTTTTAATACTTCTGCCCCTGATTTAATCTTAATTTTAAAGCTGTGCTTTAGAAGAATCATGTGAAGGGCTTAAAAATGAGACCCCTGATCTCTTGCAGTGTTACACCAAGTCTCAGTCAGCAGCACCTCTGCAAGACTTTGCCTCCTTTTAACAAAGCCTCTTAACAAATTGCAATATAAATTACCTCAGAGCAACACTTCCATGGCCACCTTCTCCAGGGCTCCCACAGCCCTTTAGGTTGAAATTCTAAATTAGTTGATTTATTCTGCTTGTTCCCTTCAGTGCTTTAGACATCATATCTCTGTTTAGGCTGGTAAATATTTCCCTGTTCCTTTCCTGTGGTTGTAAGCTGATTTAACTCACTTTAATCTTGCAGGGACTCGTGCAGATTTATGAACACGTAGACAAATGAGGTGGAGGCTGTTTTCTCTGGAGGGACTGCTGTGATTTACACACAAATGTGTTTATAATTTGTAATTTTTCCAATTGTAGGCTGGCAGTGATGGGGAAAGTATTGGGAACTGCCCGTTCTCTCAGCGCCTCTTTATGATCCTGTGGCTCAAAGGTGTCATTTTTAACGTCACAACCGTGGATCTGAAAAGGTGAGATTGTGATTTTTAATTCTGACCTTTTAACTGTGTAGCACAACTTTCCCAAACAGGGATTTTAAATGGTGAGTCTTTTCTGCCAGGCTGGGAGAGCTGGGTGTGTCCAGCCTGGAGAAGAAACTGTTCTGAGGAGACCTTAAAGCCCCTTCCAGTGCCTTTTAAAAAGGAGGGAGAGGGACTTCTTATGGCTTTTTCTTTTCTAGAAAACCTGCAGACCTGCAGAACCTGGCCCCAGGCACCAACCCCCCGTTCATGACCTTTGATGGGGAGGTGAAGACTGATGTCAACAAGATCGAGGAGTTCCTGGAGGAGAAGCTGGCGCCGCCCCGGTACCACATTCCCAACCCTCAGAGCTGCAGGGGCATCCCAGGGCCTGCTCCAGCTCAGGGGGACGCTGAAACAGAGCTGGAATGTCACTGGGGTGTCCCCAGGCTGTCCCCAGGTCATGGCTGTGCTGTTCCCACTGCTGTCCTTCATCCCGAGCTCGCTGCTGGGTCACTCCCAGGGCATGGAATCCGTCCTGTGGAAACCTGACCTGTTCCCTGCTCTGACCTGGCCTCATTTGAGGCTCCCCCCTCTTCACACCACACAGGTCATTGTGCTTCCTGGGTGCAGGCAGGTGGAAGCTCAGGGTGACCTCGCTGCTCCCTAAAACCACCTGAAGGACACTGCAGGGAGGTGGGGTCGGGCTCTTCTGCCATGGCCCAGGTCACGCCCTTGAGGAAATGGCCTCAAGTTATGCCAAGGGAGGTTCAGATTGGAGATTGGAAAAATGTTTTCCCTTCAAGAGTGGTCAGGCATTGGAATGAGTTGCCCAGGGTGGATCACCATCTCTGGAAGGGTTCCAGCCATCTGGATGTGGCCCTGGGGACATGGTTTGGGGTGGGGATGGTGGCACTGGACGGTCTGAAGGTGTTTCCCAACCTGGTGATTCTGGGATTCTGTGAAGCTGTGGGCAATGAACACCTCAGTGTTGGGCCTCTTTGAGTGTCCATGGGGGTGCACCAGGCTGCACATGAGGGTCTGAGTTTTGGATTTGTCCTCCCCCACCCCTGCAGCTCTTCCCACCTCGTCCCAAACCCCTCTGTCCCTCTGTTGTCCCAGCATTGTGTCCCCTACTCCAGAGACCTTTTCTCCTCTGGGATATCAGTCATCTCCCTGTGCTCCTTCTCAAGTAGCCAAACTTAACTTAAAGCAGGGAAGCAGCTGCTTGCCTCCACTTTTTCCCATTTTTCTCCATCCCTGGCAGCTCCAGCTCCTGGAATGGCTGCTGCCAGCTTGCTGATGGCCCAAGTGGGCTGGGGCAGGAGCCTGGAGAGGAGCAGCAGCTCCTGAGAGTGGGGATTTTCCCTGCACTCCTCCTCATGGCAGGATACACCTACCACGCAGCCTCACCTCTGGGGGGAAAGCCTGGGAGACACCCTGGGGTGTTTGGGCAGTGCTTGCAGCAATAACCATCAGGAAAAGATTATTTAGGTAGGGTTTAAAATAAGTGATTTTCAGTTTAGGATTTAGTTTAGGTTCCCCTTGAGTCCTGTGTGGCTCTATGTGGTCACCCTATAAATAAATATATAATAATTAGTGGAGACAAAAATAAAGGATAATTGGGTCACATCTTTTTGTTTCTCTGACCTTCTCAGGTATCCCAAACTTGCACCGAAGCACCCCGAGTCTAACTCTGCAGGAAATGACGTCTTTGCAAAATTCTCTGCATTTATAAAAAACCCGAGAAAAGATGCAAATGAAAGTAGGTGCTGCAGTCCTTCATCAGCCCTGGGAGGGAGGAACCAGGCCTGTGCAGTTGTGGGACACTGCTGGAGATGTCCCATTTCCAGCTCAGCTTGAACTGACATTCCAGAGGGTGGAGGCTTTGGAAATCTGTGGAAATCCTCCTTTAAAGGAGGATTCCAAGAATGGTGAAAGCAGATACTGCTGTCACCATGGCAGCACCAGTTCCAGCCTCTCCTCACTCCTTCAGCTCTGGGGTCTGCACCTTCCCCACAGCTCTGCTGAAAGCCCAGCCCTCTGGAAGGGAGGGATTCCCTATTTCCATAAACAATGAGGACTCCAGCCATTGGCACATCCCTAAAGCACGACCCTCATGACCACCATGAATGGCCCTAGCCTGGAGGAAGGCACGGTGAGATGAAATATTAGGGAGAAATCCTTTCCTGTGAGGGAGGTGAGGCCCTGGCATAGGTTGGATGTGGTCTCCCCATCCCTGGAAGTGTCCAAGTCCAGGCTGGATGGTGCTTGGAGCACCCTGGGACAGTGGAAGGTGTCCCTGCCATGACAGGGGTGGCACTGGGTGGGCTCTGAGGTTCCTCACACCCCAAACCTGTCCAGGATTCTGTCTCTGTCCTTCAGCTCTCTGTTCCTTGGGTTGGCTTTACACACCCCAAAGTGGCACCCCAGGGACCTGCTGTTGTCACTCCAGCTGTTCCACCCTGCCCCGGGCAAGCCCTGGCCCCAGGGCAGGAGTCAGTGTGAAGTCAGGGCCAGGCCATGGTGCCAAACCCCGCCCCACAGAGGGGTTTGAGGAGCCATTCCTGGTAACACAGCCCCAGGATGGTTTTTCCCAGAACTCCCTTTAGCTCCTTAGAGCCCTTATCCCAGCATTAAGGTTTAAGCCTAGGATGAAGGAATTGCAGGAGCTGGCACAGCCAGAGGTCTGGGCTGGTGCCAGGAGACAGGATGCAGGAGTCGCTTGGTGTCACAGGGACCTTGGTACAGGCTTGAATGATCTTTTTATTGTCTTAACCCAGATTTGGAAAAATCTTTGCTTAAAGCCCTGAAGAAGCTGGACAACTATTTAAACAGCCCCTTGCCTGATGAAATCGATGCTTACAGCACGGAGGAGATCACTGCTTCCAGCAGGAAATTCCTGGATGGAGATGAGCTCACTTTAGCAGATTGCAACCTCCTACCAAAGCTCCACATTATCAAGGTTTGCATTTGATTTTTTAGCCTCCTGGAGAGAAGGGAAGCTCAGCAGCTGAAATCCTTTTCTAGATTGTGGAAACTTCCTCCCAAAAAATTCCCTTGGTGGGGAGAATCTTAAAAAGTTTTGTGCTAGGATTGAGAGATGGACGGGACTTTTGATTTTTGGTCTTTAGGTTGTTGTTTATATTTCTCTTATCAATAGTTTAGTACACCTCTGCATATTAGACTTAGAGTACAAAGAGGAAGACACCAAAAGTCACCAGACACACAGCTTGAAGGTCCTTTAAAGCTTTTTTTTTTTTGTTCAATTAACTCTTAGAACATATTTTATTTCTACCTTTCTACCAATAACTAATTATTTGTCTGTTCACACAACATCTGATTGTGGTTCTTTCTAACCAATTACCCTGTGCCTCCAACACTGGGGAAGTGGAGCAGATGAAGAACAAGAAGCAGATCAGGCAATGCCCCAAATCCTCCACCTTGTCTCCCATCCACCTCCATACTAAAACCCCAAACCTCTGAGTGTTTCACCCTATGATAAACTCTACTACTGCCTATTTCACACACACAGCTTCCAATTCATCCCAAAATCTTGGAAGCTTTCTCCATGCAGGAAGGTTAAAAGCAGTGCTCTCCTGGGGGTCAGAACTTCTCCAAACAAGCAGAGGAATATTCCCTGTGCCCTGGCTTCCAACACTAGATGGCAGAGGGATCCTTTCTCTATTCTGGGAGCACACCCAGGGACACTGAGGCCGTTTCCTTACAGTACAGCCAGGGTGATCCTCACTTTGATGGCTGCAGGTCTGGAAGAGCTGTTCCATATCTGTGCTGACTGCTGTGGCTGAGCTTCTCCTGGCCACAGGGATGAGATGAGTGCTGGATCCAGGGCTGTTCTCATCTGCATTTCACATGCAAGGTGCACATGACCACAGCCAAGGAAGATTACATTGTATTGTCCATCCCCATTTCTGTCTCTCCTGAATTTAATTTCCAATTCTGACAGGGTGGACTCCACCCAGTGCCTCCCAGGCAGGACTGTGGAGCATCCACACAAACCTGAACAGCTCCAGTGAAAACTGGTGTTGTCACAGCCCAGAAGGCTGGAGAGGGGTTTTTTACAAGGACATGGAGTGACAGGACAAGGGGGAGTGGCCTTGAGTTGAAGGAGAGAAGGGTTAAATAGGGTATTGGGAAGGAATTCCTCCCTGGCACAGGGTGCCCAGAGCAGCTGGGGCTGCCCTGGATCCCTGGCAGTGCCCAAGGCCAGGCTGGACACTGGGGCTGGAGCAGCCTGGCACAGTGGGAGGTGTCCCTGACATGGCAGGGGTGGAGCAAGATGATCTTTAAGGTCAGTCCAACCCAAACCATTCTGTGATTCCGTGATTCTACTCTGCAAAGCTTTGGAAGAGAAATGACCACACTGGAATTCCACTGATTTTCAAACAATAAGGTCACTTCAGGAAGTTTCTTGTTAGACTCCTGCTCTGTCAGAGGATGAGGGGATCCAATCTCTTTCCAACACTTCCACAAATGAAAACTTTGCCCAGCCATGTCCTGGCTGATGCTACTGCAGAGAGCAGCCAGGGATGAGCCCTTGCAAACCTTGGGAGGCAGCCGGGGCCAGCATGGGGGAGAATCCCCTCGGGTCAGGGGAATGTCTGGAGAGGGACACAGGAGGAATGTCACACTGCCACGTCACCCCTGCTGCCTGCAGGCAGGATCAGGGCTCAGCCAAGAGTTGTCTTCCCTGATAATTTGAAATTAAGGCTTTTAATTAATATTTTTCCTGTTTCTGTGAAAGTTTTCAAGTGTGGGCCAGTTTATTTCTGTAGGTTATTTTGTTATTAAGTTTGCTGGGTTAACCTGTATCTCTTCCAGTTTGTTCTACTGGTCCACATGGCTTTGCATATCTTTGGCAAGATATAGACAGAGATAGAGATATAGGCACAAATAAATCCTTCACAGGGAGTTCAGCAACTTTCCCCACCCCGTATCTTCTTTTTATGTCTCTCCCTCTTCTTTGGCCTTGGTCACCAACACCACCAGACTCACGTGCTGGAAATGAAAAATGGGCATAAAGAGTAGGCTTGGGATGTTTGGGGTTTTTGTAGATTATATGTGAAATGATGTTTTTCTTCTTTATCCTTTTTTCTTTTAATGAAAGGTTGTTGCAAAAAAATATCGAAATTTTCACTTCCCACCTGAAATGACAGGGATTTCCAGATACTTGAAAAATGCATATGCAAGAGATGAATTCACGAACACGTGCCCTGCTGACCAGGAGATTGAATATGCTTATTTGGATGTGGCAAAGAGAATGAAGTGACCTGAAGATGCCTCTGTTTATTGCTTCTCTGATGGACAACAGCCAAGCTGGAAAAGCAAAAACCAGCAGAGATTCTGCAGTGTGATTTTAAGTTCTGCTATTGGCCAATCCTTTTATAATGATTGTATTGCATTATTTACTCCTTCTTAAATTAAGTGTGTGTGTGTTTGTGTGTCTTGCACGCTGGAAAGTCGGTTGTCCCTTCCAAGGAAAAGGCATCCATCAATGGTAAAAGTTTGGAGGATTTAGGGGAGCAGTGTAGGTCACACACTTACAGCAGTACCACAGAATAAATCACTGCATTTGGGAAGAATTAGGCCTGTTTGAACATTTTGAAACTGTCGCTAGTGCTGCCTCTGGTCTGTGCTTCATAGCTCTTGTCAGACATCACCTCTGATGGTTTCAGGATGGATTCTCTCTGCTTCACTGCCCTGACCCAGCAGTCCCTGACTGACCAAGGGGAGATCCCAACCAGCAGCTGGGAGCACACCTGATGTGGCCCAGGCCCCTCCTCTGGGCTGGAGCCCTGCAGGGCAGCTCCACCATGAACAATTCAATTTCCCATTGCAGGAGTCTCCTTTGGTG